>NW_017274977.1:1150912-1233552 GCF_001594065.2 Cyphomyrmex costatus | reverse complement strand
TATATATATATATATATATATATATATATATAAATAGGATAATTACAAATACCAAATGGTTTTCCTCTCAAAGTAACTTGTCATAATCAGGAAATTGAGTAAATTATATATTAATTAAGAAGAGCTTCAAAGAGAATTGAAACGTTCTATTATTATTGTTTCTTTTTAGGAATAAAGAAAATTTAATCGATGTCATTGCGTATCAGTTACTACACTATACTCTCATTCGCCCTATCACACATCATTGTTTTTGAATACTGAGAACTCGTAACAAGATTATATTTTGGAAATATTTGCAAGAAAAGTACATTTGCAATAAAATGCAAACAAAGTAAAATTATTATTCTTAATATTATTATTATTATATCATTTTGCATCGATCAAGTTTGCAAATTAACGATGGCTTGAAACGGAGATTTCTCATACTCTATACAGAGTTAGGAGTGCTACGTCGATTGCAAACTGCTCCCATAATTATATATGTTATAAAACAATGAGTTGGAATCGGAGCGACCAATGTGGTCGATCAAATCGAACGGCTATGAGCGTGAGGCGTATATAATTTCGTATGTAATCCGATGCATTTCCAATGCTATTTGCAGCCGTATAGTACTGTTCGGGATAGATGCACCAGTGAATGACTGTTCACCGATAAACAATCACTGTATACTTATCATTTTCCCAATCAAATGTAAAATAAACTTTATTTCAAAGCCGATAATATATAATGCGATTATACTGCTATTATTTATATGATTATTATACAGAGTAATGATTGCATAATACGTATCTACATAAACGCCATTTTTTGGATATTATTTCTGGATATTAACAGAAAAGGTGTAATTAATAAAAATAAAAATATCAATCTTTTTAATAGTCTTAAAAAGAAATAGAATATTTTTTTTCACATTTTAAGCTGTATAAAATAATTTTTCAATATGTCCAAATTGTCACGAGTGCTAAATTGCACAAGTGACAATTGCGCTATAACGAGAAATAAGAATAATATAAATTAATAATATAAATAAATCGCGAACGCAACTCGATTGCGCGATCACGCCCTCGACCGATTACCGGAACGCGCGGCGAAATAAGTTTATTATAATATTAAAACCGCGAGCGCGACGCGATTACGCGATCACGCCCTCGACCGATTACCGGAACGCTGACGAGAAGCGCCGAATTAGAAGGTCGTAGACCTCAATAATTCAAATAAATATGAGAAGACCGAAGCAGAGTAGAGTCAGTAATTTTATCAAGGTGTAGCGCGTCACTCTGCTCGAATACGATCTTAAAGTTATATCGCGACACGCGTAGTGTAAATGATTTATGTGAAATAAATACTTGTGAAAAAGTGTGATTCAATAAAGTTTATTCAGATATTATTAAAAGATATATAAAAAGAAAAGAGTGATTAATAATTTTTTGCTGCTCCCGAATCCTTGGTGGATCCCGTACCCTGTGTCGCAAGTAGCGGCACAACAAAATGATTATAAGTGGACACGATCAAAAAATAATTAAAAATAACTATCTTTAATTTTTATTTGATTTATCATCATCTAGTACTTGTACTTGTTTAAAATAGATAAAAATAAATATCTGATAATTTTTATTTGCAAATTTACAAAATAGGGAAAAAATATTTATAAAATAGAAAAAATAGGTAAGAAACACTAAAAAATATAATACATTGTTGCAAATAATGTGAAGATGATGTCAAATAACAGTAAAATCTATAAAACGTTGTTCTATAAAATCATATTTTTTAGTTTTATCTTTATAGATAAAACTAAAAAATTTTTTTCTTTAAAAGTAGATACATCGAACTGATTTAAAAAAAAAATGAATAGATAAATAATTTGATATGGAAAAATGATCATTGTGTTAAAAGTTATAAGCAATAAAGTTTGCAAAAAAATGATACTCTAACCATAATTAAAATCTGGAAAAAGCTGTTTTTAAAAAATATCGATTAAAATGAAGCTGTTACACGAAGAAAAAAATATAAAATAGAAAACTTGAGTGTGATGATCATGATGAGAAAAAGGAATATAAAAAGATAATAGATAATTTTATGATTTTGCAACTATGCCGTCTTTCTTGTTAAAAAATCCAAGAAAGCTCTTCTCAAAAATATAATATAATAATTTTTATATCCTTTTTTTTTTAGTTCGTGCACAATAACAATAGCTAGAAAAGGTTGTTAAATAAGCAGCGCATGAATACTTAACGCAGCACCGAATTCATTAGAACGTTATAACAAAACTGACGTTAATTTGCACACATTTTATGCTGCATTGATATCAAGGGAACTATTATCTCACGTAAGACGTCGACGTCGGTTTGTTTTAGTTACGCAGGTTTATTCCGAAAGCGCTTATTTACTCGCTCGTAGGCCGAATTTTGACATGCAGGCGGAGAGGGAGAGAGAGAGAGAACTGAAACTTTCACGAATATCATTATCATTTTGAATTATACATCTTCAGGCAACGCCACTCCATTTCAAAACGACAACGAAGCGGCATTATAATGAGAGGGGAAAATTCTTCGCGGATTGAATTGGATAAAATGCAATCAAATTATCACCGAGTAAAATTATTGAGTATTTAAATTAGCGATTAAAGATTATCATTACACATAAATTGAACGTTTAATTCGTAACCGCAAGTAGTATATGGTAAAAATAATTGGGTCAAATAATCATCAATTGTGATTAAACTATCATTGATAAAACAGGAAATTCCGACTACCACCGATTCAACAAATTCGTGAATATTAAAAGGATACTACCAGCTCTCTATATAATTAATTTATATCGATAGGAGAATTAATTAGAACGAAGCGAGCAAGATATATGTTTTCGATATATATGTACATATATATACAATATTTCGATCGCATAAAACTAAATTTTGAACTTTATAAGATTTACAAAGATTCGTTTCGAATAAAAGAAATAATTCGGTTTCATTCCTGAATTTTTAAGGTGAGAGATCCTTTGATCTCGCATACGTATATCTCTCTTCCGAGACACATTCAGTACAGGCTCAGTTGTCTTAACATCCTCCAGCCGACGCACGTCGCACGCGAACAGCCCTTATTTATGCTAACTTATGCGCCGCATTTGCATGCGCGCTCAAGATATCTGCAAATGAAACACTGACGCGTGAGGCGGATATCGCTCTTTTCGAAATCCGATATTAAAACCTCCGGTCGAACGATACGCGCGAGCTCGCGAGAGACAATCGCGCTTCTCGGTCATGGCTGTCCTATTGTTATAGCGACTCACAAACGCGTGCCCGTAACGCGGTCGACTCTGAATTGGAATTGTTAAGCACTGTGTTTCCTCGATTTGCTCGATGCTTGTCGCTGAAATCGGTCACATCACGAAGTCTCCCCTCGGGAGGAACGGAAAGGTGAGCAATGCTCGTCGAGTTCTGTTGAAACCGACAGGTTTCCAAAGTTTCTCGCTCCACGTTTATGGCTTCACGCTCAGAAACCCTGTTCGCCCAAGGGGTTGTTCGCAAGTCGCATGAGGGTTGCAAGCGTCCGACCAGTGACTAGCTCTAAGATTTTGTGAAGTTGTACGATCGCAGTTTCCTCGGACGTCGTTCCGTATCGAGGATTTTCAGGTAAAAGAACGAGGAATCACAGATACGAAAAAAGAAACCACTGCGATACGCCAGTGGCTTGATTGGATCGGTGACCGCAACTAAACAGCGGTCCAGACGGTTCATCGAAACCGATTCTAAGATATCGCCGCAGGTGAATTACGCTGCATTCACAGTTGAAGCGAGAGTTCCCCATTCCAATTAACGGCCCTGGACCTTTGTGAGTTCCTAATTGTATACTCTTAAGCATCTTGCACTACAAAATGCGTATATAAATGGATGAGGTGATCTCAAGCTTGTATATATCAGTACAAGGTACTGTACCGTGTTTCTTGATATATTGTAAGAATCATGGTGTATACACTAGCGAAAATATTTAGTACCTTCAATAAAATTGGCGTTTTTTATAAGGTTATCACGAAATTGAAAAGCAAGGAATTGTTAAGGAAATTGAAAACGGTAAGATAAATCAGGAAGAGGTCAGAGAATTTTTTGTGGAAAATAAAATTTTTTTATTTTAAAGAAGTTTAATATACACATACATCACACCTACACAGTTTTTAATAATTAAAGGTGCAAGCAGTGCATTTTTAATTACAACAACATTAACAGTACTTTACATTGCTATGTTAAATTAATCTCTCTTAACAAAATGTTTAACAATTTCCAAATTAAGAAGAAAATACAAAAAATTTTAAAATATTATTGAAGATCAGGAAAATCAATAAAATTTGATTTGAAAATTAGGAAAAAATAGAATTTTAGGATGAGAAATTTGTAACAATTCTGATTTCTTAAAAGCAACTAAATATTTTGTCTATGTAAAAATAATAATTAAACAACGATAAATAAAAGTTTTAATTGCTTTTGCTCAATTTTCAACTTTGTAGATAATAAAAATATCTCTCACAACTTATTTATTAGTTGATATTAAAAAATAATATGAAGTTGAAAAGAGTATTGAGCAGAATTAAAAAATGCCTCGATTAAATAATTTTTTTTACTAAATTTTGTTTTTTAAAGTTAAGTTTATACGTTAAGAAATTACAAGGATTTAGTCATTACTAACGTAACTTAAACGATATTTTGCGTAAAATTTGATTTAACAATCAGATCGAAAGTGCTTTCTAGCAATATATACATATATAGATGATATGGTATAACTCACAATGAATCATTTTATCTTTGTTTAATATTAGCAAACAATAAAGATATAATAATGATTTATTATACACTTCTCTGTGTCTCTTGGTGGAAAATACCCAGCGTTAAAACTAATTTTACACTCGATAGTTTACATTGGAATACTCCAGTTATCATGCCACTATTTCAACACTCGGCTTAATCCATTCATTTTTCACGTACACGCCCGCGCTTTGTATCTACCGACCCAGCCTAACGGAAGTCATTAAACATTCTATTAATCATCCAACTGAAATAGAATACCGGCGACCCACAGGGCCATTGAAAGCCGATTAATTGCGTTCCTTTCTTCTCTTTCAAACACCACGGATTGATAAAGAAATCGATCGGAAACACTTGACGATAAACTGCTCGTGGAACATTCCGGGTTGCCATATTCAGTTCAATTCGGAATAGCGACGGAAACTCTGCGGCGAAAGTTTTTCAATAACCCTTTAAAAGCAACGCGCGTCCGCGATGATGTCAATTTGACTAACAATTTAGCGTCTCGTGATTGCCTCGGTGAACGAAACAGCCGATAACCCCTTGAATGTGTTGAAGTAATCTGACGAAGAAGTAAAATGAAGTAATTAAAGAAGGACGGAAGACAGAAAATACGGATTCGAGACACGCAAGTGTCTCGAAATGAAATTCAAAATAGACGACGATTAGTACATGCAAAAACCCTCTTTCTTACGGACGCAGTCGCGCAGAGAAATATCTCTCACGGATGAAGAGGACGTGGCAAAACACTGAAGAGTCCATTATGCAAAATACGACGCGTAAAAAATTAAATGGCCATCAGCAATATTCGTCTATTTATAAAAAGTCGTAAGAAGGAAAATTCTGTATTATTTCTCTACCGTAAAAAGTGTCTGATAATATAATCTGCTGTCAAATATTGAGGGAAATAATTTCAATTAACTGTCTGATTAATATATAATCAAAAATAATTTTTCTTTTCTAAATATTACCAATAATAAAACCACCCGTAATAAAATTATTTTTGATTATATTAACATTTGATTGGATTTACTGGACTCTTTTCAGTGTTTGTCTGCAAATGACGCAAGATGAAATATGATTACGTACGGTTAGCAAAATAAAAAAGAAAAGAATTAGACAGGAAAAAAGATGTTAAATCAGGGCTGTTTTTAGACAAAAAATTTCAAGATGTACAAACTATATATCATATTAAAAGGCTACTTCTAATCTATTCCTCTCTCCACCATCTTATTTATAGAATAGCATTATTTTAATTTACTCATATGAAAATTTCTTACGGAGCATCTTTTCAATTTTATATATATAGAAAAAAATTAAAACGATGCTGTTCTATAAATGGGATGGTAGAAAGAAATGGGTTAGAAATCGAATAGTATTGTATATCGTTTATATTTTAGGGAAACATTGAGAACGTAGAAGAAATTGTTATCAAAGATAATAAATCTAAAAATTTTGCTGAGATATCAAGAGTTCGGAAAATGTGTGAGCAACAAAAACTCTGTATTGTTAATACTTAAACACGTAAACTAATTTAATATAAGCAGTTTGTTATTTAAAACTAGAATTCAAACAATTATTTCATATTAAACTTTTTGCTGCTCGTCACTCGAAAATGTCTTTCTAAATTACAGAGTTCTTATTAACTAAACTCTCGAAATATCTTGATGTTTTACTTAATAACTTTTTATCAATAAATAACATTATCTAGTAATCTTTATTACGATTTCTTTTATGATCCCAAGTTTTCCCAAAATAAGCGATGCACTACTTAACTGAATTTAAATAGCTTTTTAATATGATATACGTATAATTCGTATGTCCTGATTTTTTTTTTCATTTTGATCGAAAAACGAACTCTAACAACATTCTTCTTTAAAGGTATAATTTTACACAGTAAATATAATACTGTCAGTATTAATAAATACAATATTTTGTGTATGATTAACTTTATACTAAAATAGAGAAAAGTTAAATAAAACGTATAAAAGTTTACTGCACCACATTCTAATTTTGCGTCTACTTTAATCCTATAAAAGGATTTTTGATTCCGTCCATTTAGAGATTTTTATTGTATCTGTAATGCCAATAATTTGGTACTGAATTGTAAATTGGGAATAGAAAAGAAGTTCAGAAAGAAATTTTGATGGGAAAATCGGCGTTTTTATTCTTTCACAAGCAAATGACGATCGTTTTACAATAGGAAAAGCAAAGCGAGACTTAAGTAATTCCAGAATAGGCTGTTTTGGACTAGATAACTAAAATCAAGCGATATCCTACAGAAGAGAGAAGTTCAATATCACCATGAATTGCGTCGCATAACAGCACGACTGGAGAACGTTATAATTAAACGTCTGTGCGCGACGTTGGAAGAAACGCGGAAAGAAGCAGTACCGTTTGTTCCACTTCTGCTTGTTTAAGGAGAACTTAATTAATTCCGCAAATACCGGTCGTTTCCTTTTGCATTCGCGTCACCGGCAAATATAAATACATTTCTTCAAAAAATTCTCGCGAACTTTAAGTTTCAAGAATGTGAGTGGCAAGTAAAACACTTTTCCCTCGGATAATTTTACACAAATGGATTTTTTATTTTTGCACATTACTGCGTGCATACAAAAAGAATTTTAAAAATTGCTACGCATAATAACTAACTAAAATATTGATTTTAGATTTATCGAAAAGTTCATAGCTAAAGCGCAAAAATGCAATAATTATCGGATCCATTCTGTATTAAACGCATCAATCAATATTATTACTTTAGTAATAAATTTTGCAAGAAGGAAGTGATTAATAAGGAAATGCCAATAGCATTTGCTTTTCTAATTTATAATTTATTATAGTTTAGATAAAATATCGAATTAAGCTATTTTATATTTTAATCGAAAAATTTCATTTTTTAATGAAAATTTTCAACGCGAAGCTTTGTTCCAAAATTTACTGCCAGAGCTGAAAATGTATAATACCGTAAACTGTAGATTTTCAGTCCTGACAGTACATTTTGGAACGTAACCCAAATAACATATATTTAATGATTATCATCTATAACTTCCCTCTCAATTATTCCGATCAGATCTCGCGTCGTTTTCAATTACTGAATTTTAATGTCACCTCTTCTCGTTTTTTCTAGAATTAATGCGCTTTTATCTCACGTACCTCATTAGTACGCTTCTCGTTAAATAATAATGAAAAATTAGTACGCGTGATATGACACAAGAGAAATGATGATTAATCATCAAGTAATTAAAACCACCAGCTTCAGGAACTTTGATGAAATAAAAAATTCTATTAGTAAATTAATAGAATCAGGCTCTCCTACTATTGTATGCATATATATTTGTTAACGAAAATCATTGTGCATTTGTTAACGAAAATTACCACAATGGCAAGTTTATCTTGGCATTAATTATCATTCATGTAATATTTATATTACTAATTTTATCAGGCCTGGTACGCGTGATTACGCGGACCATTTCCCAGCATTAATTATCTACTTCGCTGGTGCGTCTCTCATTTATATATGAGTTTGATAAGCGCGATTGAAAATATATTTGTCATGTTGCCAGTTTATAATACATGTGCCGCATGACGCGTCGCGCGCATAATTTGCATAACACAACATCGGAAACAAGATCTAGTTTGCCGTGCGGAAAACGTCAAGCTAATTAAGCTCGCGATGTAAGCCGGCGTGACCTTTTGATAACAAATTCAGCCACTTATAATGCTGCTTATTTAACCGCACCGTATGTGTGTGTATATATATATGCATGCAAGTACATTGTCAAAGTGTTGTCGCGGAAACTGCAAATATTTTCCAGCGCGTCCTTCTAGTCCGCGGTTACCAGGAGCGAATTTCTTCCGAGATGCGCGCACACGTATCCGCAGTCGAATATTCACTAAACTCGCGTGTCGCTATTTACGAAGTCCCGAGTGTAAAAGCGGCGATACGCCGACCGACGACGCGACGCGACGGACAAGTCCACCCCGCGTATTTGAATCTTATATGCATACTGCAGGAGTGTCGTTTCCTGGTATCGTGATATCAACGCGCGAGTACGTGTTTGTTAATCTCCGTAAAAGCCCGGATTGGCACGAGCTGAAATCTTCTGAAATCGAGAGCTTTCGACATACGCCTCGCTCCGACGACGCGGACGCTCGGATGCTTTTAAGCCGCTCGCGAGGGATGCGCCGCGCCGCGCGCCGGGGCGAGTGGCCGAGGAGATATTTTTAATGCATATTTCTTCGTGTGTAACGATAAACACGCGTAATTGGAATGAAATTGAATAGCGACCGCAATATCATGCCGGACGAGACGAGTGGATTAAAAAATAATATACGAGTCACACAGACACACACATTATGGAAATCTCAGTTGAAAGGATATCAAGATAATTATACGAACGTTTAACCGGAAAAAATATAAATGTATAAATAAATACGAGGAAATGTAATAAAGGCAACCACAATGAATTCATTCTAATTTGCTGTTATTTTGAAATATGATAATTGTAAGTGAAAATCGATCGGACAAATAATCAGTACGCAGTTAGCTTGTTAGCTGCGTAGAAAGAGTTTATTCTTTAGATTTAATAAATATTGTCACTGGAATAGTCCAATCAAATCAATTTCTTTAATTAAGAAATATAATTGATTGCTGTACAATTTTTGAGATTAAGCAAAATAGTTTTTTCTTTCGAATTTCTAAATAAATCTTTCTCTCTACGTGGAAACTGTAAAACTTCATATACGAAAATATTATTAGACATCAAGATTCGTTTATATACCTATACATAGTTTCCTTCACTTATTTATTTTGAAATATTTCATATGTTGTATTTTATATTTTATATGGACATTTTAAACGTTTGTCGTGTACTTTTTAAAACCTTGTTTTACGTAAATCACTGCGTAAATCATATAATCTCGATGAGTGATAAAAATTACGAGACAATTATAAACCATGTTGTCTGTGTGCCATTTTGACTCACGTCGGAAAAGTAATCCCCTTGGTGGACGCAAACGTCGAGCGTCGAAAAATATTGACTTGAAACCGAAGTGGTTGTTAAATTGACAATTTCAACTTAATCCGCCCAGCGCAACGTTTCGAAATCCGACAACGAACGTGTCCGTAACTGCGCCACATTGTCAGCCCTGCCGCGGGCAGTCCCCAGAATTTTCGCCACCGTTGCTGGATGATCGATTAATTTTTCGATTCTGGCGATGCGAAATAATGATCATGCGCGCGCGCGCCAAGTGGCTTGCCACGCGCACAGTAATTTGCGCGACGGGTTTCCGGCCGGGTTCCCTCGGGGAATAATTAGACAGCGGTAATTTTGGCGCCGTGCATGCGTGATTAATAGCTGGACCGAAAACTTTATGGTAATGAGCAAGCAAAATATCATCTTCGTAACAATCTGAGATATAAACAAGTGATACGCAATAGGTCACGCTGATCAAGTCTCGGAGGAGTCAAGAAGGAGTTTAGAACGCATTTAACTCTAGAATAAAGCTATCAACATGTAAATTTTACGTACACCTAAAAAATTTATTAAATAAAAGTATATAATGATAATAAGTATTTGTTATTTTAATAATACCAACTAAATATGTAATAAATATATATTTATTTGATATAAGAACTATAATTTAATCATCTTTTTTTATCGAATAAATATTTATTTACTCTAAGTAAACGTTTATATTTAGTACTATTGCAAAAAAATGTGTTTATTCAATTTGTTCTCCGGTGCAGAAGTAAGTGATATTAGTTGCTTTCCATTTATACACATAAGTAAAACTGAGTCTGAATGAACTGAGTATGAAATACTCAGATTAATGACGTCACTACTTGCTTACTGTGGTAAAATTAATAAATAACAACACAGGTTCATAATCTCACTTTTAAAGTAAGTCTACGAGTCGCAGTAAAGCACACAGTCTCAATCTTGTGCAGTTTATAGGTAAAAACTCAGTTGAATCTCACTTCTCAGAATGCAAAAGGAACGCGCATTCAACTGAGTTATGACGTCACAAGTGAGAATTATTTGAGAATCAGTGTAAATGGAAAACTCCTTCTTTGACCGACTGTACGTAACGCATGTTGTTAACGACAGTCGCTATTTATCAACTATTCAATGGTTTTTTTTTTTGCAAAATTTCAAAACTACAAATACGCTTGTTTAAATAACATCATTTTTCCCATTTTTCAAATTGTAGTGTCGGCATCCCCAGGCGCACCTGACACATCGCATTGGCACCCTAGGGCTTAAGCTTTAAAAACCCATAGGTTAACGCGTTACTGACTATATATGCTCCATCATTTAAACATTGAAATTGATAGAGTGCTATTCTTTCTTTCTTTTTAAGTTAGCGATTAGATTATCAGTGTTTATAAAAGTTTACATTAAATATTTTATCGTTAAAAGTTTGAAATGTATGAAAAACTTCTGTTACATTAAGAGTAACCTATTTCTTTGTACATAAAAGTTATGATAGTAATCAATAGCTATACTATCTATACTATACTGTATCACTCAATAACGATAGCATTAATATACATATATATATATATATTATATATGTTAGAAAATTGTATACAATAGAGACCGTTATTTATTTTTCTGTAGTTGTAAGTTGAAAGTTACTTATCTTTTCTCGTTTCTTTTATATAAAAAAATATTATTTTGCAAAGTTTGTAAATGCCTGTAGCGTATTCGATCGATTAAAAAGGACTACGAAGAACACGATAAAAAAAACTCTATTTTTCGCGATTGATTCACGCTGGCAGCTTGCAGCAAAACGTAAACGGGAAACAGAAACGGATCGTATCAGCGAAAACGTGGTCGTTTTCGATGCCAAAAAAGCTTCACGATCCGATGTTATCCATTAGTGGTTTGCTGACACTGTCACATATATGCTGCGTAATCCTTTAATCGAACATTATTTATCAAGCACTTCTCGAGGGATAAGAAAGCATCGGGTGGAACGAAGCTCCGGTGGGACTTCGGCTTAAGAGACTAACGTTAAATTCTATTCTGTTCGAAACAGCGAAAGTTTTCCACCAAGTTGGACCGGATGCTATTAACGTAGGTTTATTGTGTCGTACATTCGAGTGAACTCCGCCGATTTAGTATCCATAATGTCCTTATTGTTCGTAGAATCTTTAATAAAAGGGAAGAACGGAATTAATTTAGAACTAATGAAGGATTCAAGCGTGGAAGGATTGCTCTCGAGAGTTTTGGGAATTAACATTTTCTCTGCAAACTGGGATTTTCTTGAAATTGCAAATTAATATCCGAGAATGATGTTTGTAGCGTGTCGCACCGACACGGGATCGTATCAAATGATGGGTTTCTTGGAACTGACTGTGAATACGACAAATTAGCGCGGAATTACCATTTGAGTTACGATGCGATTGATTCAGGGAGCCCCAGCTTTCGCAAATCGACCGTAGCTCGGAACGTGCTCCGACGAAAAGAGTATAGCGGCAAACAGAGAGACAAAGACGGAGATACGGGACGACGACGGCGGAGGAGAGCGCGCGCTAAAATTTGCATTTAAACTTAGGCTGATGCAGACCAAGTTTTCTATGGCGTTGGTGCCGCGCGCCATTAGCACGGCCCACGGCATTATTATATTTTGTATTTAACCAAAACTTCGACTGCCTGTTCCCGGAGTTAAGCCTGTACCGCCGCCACCTCGCGCGCGGCCCACCGAGGGCTTCCAAGTTTTCGCAGCAGCTTTCGCGTTTCATCCTCGCCGATGAAGGAATTCACTATCGCGGGAGAGAGAGAGAGAGAGAGGGGGGGGGGAGGAGTAAACGTTGCCGTTTGCTTTTCAAAGGAACGAACGATTCTACTCTCTTTTGTTGATCCTTTTGTTACGTTTGCGCACGTGTCTCTGAATGTACGCTTCCGTTTGCTTTCTTTGTCGAAACAGTCACTAGAACGATGGCCCAAAATGTTTCAAACTTCTCCCATTTTGCGTTTATTGCAGCATTACGCTAGGCGCTATAATATATCACTCCCTATTTTGCACATTTTACTTATTTTTAAAAAGGTCAACTGGACGATAGATGTTATCAGATTATTCTGAAATATCATGTCACATGTATTTCATCGTAATAATAATGTTATTTATTAAATCTCTTTCTCTTTCTCTCTCTCTCTCTCTCTCTCATCATTTATTTATGAACTTATTGACGCAAAAGAATGAAACGAAATTAATAATAAACACGAATGTTTTCTGTATTTCCCGATTAATTCCAATCAAAACTGTGAACAAATTATGATATAAAAGACGAACCGGATTAAAAAAGAAAAATAAAATACCAATAATTGCATGCAAAAATAACTGATTTTCGTCTCATATATCTTAATTAAAATAATTATATTATAGTATCAAGTTGTGTATGGAAGCGCAAGCTATTAATTATGTAATTGTTATAAATAAAATATTTTGCATACAAAAGTATAATAATCAATTCATGGAATAACAATTTAATTAGGACATTGATTTTCGAGCTCAGAAATACTTTTGATCCTCCATCTGTAAATTATATATAATAGGTACAAAGTTATACGCGACTTGTCTAAAAAATATCAAATATCTATCAAAAGTCAAAAGTAATTATCATCGAAAAACAATAACAATCGTATCGTTACGGTGACGTAATAATGTTACCCATGGGCCAGTTGATAACGAGTCGTTACAATGCTGGAGCGTCTCGTGGTTACGTCATAACATTAAAATTTGACTTTTCATCATCTGGTTAATTTGTGATTTAAACTTAACATCACTTTATTTGATAATCATATAAAAATTGTAATGATTCACGAAATTAAGGTAAATGTACCAATTAGTTGAACTAATTTTATTGAGGACAAAGTGATAAAATATTTCAAATATTAAGCTTTTAGTATGTACAACTCTAAGTTGTTTATACTTTAGTTACGAATTGATTTAAAATCGTATTTACTTATCTTTAAAACTTTTAAAAGCATAATACATATTTGAAATGTTTTATCATTTAATCCAACAAAGAATTGGTTCATGTTTACTAGCTGATATACATTTACCTTAATGATATTTTGTAGTGATAATTTTAAAAGTTATTTACTACAGAATTATCAGTTTAGTGACTGGTTTTCAGTTTAGGTACAAAAATATATTTTTTATATTATTCTCAATGTAACCAAGTTATAAATCAAAAAATGAAAAATCGGAATACTTGAACGGTATTTTGTGTATATTTTTCCTATCGAATGAATGTCATGTTGACAGTGTCGAAATCTGTCACGGATTCCGTGCGGCGGGCGGTGCGTCAACTGTGCGTGTTCGGAATCAGTGATGTTCTCCAATATTCGGTGATCGAAGGGACTGGTTAACTAGACGGTGAGCGATCAGCTCGTAGCAGCATGATGTTCAAATCGACATTCCATCGGGAATTCGAGTTTTCCACTTACGTTGTAGTACCTCGGCAGCAGAGGAAAATCCGTTCCTCAGGTTATTTGCTCGCTTCAAGTGCACGCGTGTGTGTGACGACAGTTCGAAGTGGTGAAAGCAGCAGTCGACTAGGAGCCTTTTTGGAAATGTCGACGTCAGATGCCTGCGACTTGGATCGGTGAGTGAACTGCTCTTCTCTTTATTCCTTTTTTTTTTTTACAAGCAAAATCCTTCATCCATTTCTGTCAGTGCGACGACGTCGCGATGTTTCGCGCTCTCGACAACGAGTGCGCGGCGATGAATAGCAAAGCATTGTCTGAGAAAGTGGCTGGCGACATGCACGGCGTGCTGCGGCGGTTAACGTCGACGGGGAATTTGCGAAATGGCCGTCGGCGTAAATTTTGTCGGCCGTTTCGCGGGTCGCGATGCCTGACGCGAGCATAATTTATAATTTTAATAACCGCGGCAAAGCGCCGTACCGAGACGCTTCCACCGCCGAGCCACACCGAGGCCTCACCGACTTCGCTCGTTTCACCCTTACGTGACGACAATCTGCTTGAGTAATGGCATTAACGAGTGGGAGAAGAACTTTCGAAGAAACTCAATCCGGCATCCTCAACCGCTTCCCGACTTTTGCAGGTGTTTGCATGCTGTAACCTATTTGACTAATTGAATCGCAATTGCTTTTGCTCTATAGAAATCTCAGATTAATATCAAAATTGTTAAGCAAATTATGTTTCATTAATCTTGTTCATGCCCCACTTTTAAAAGAAGAATTTTACACATTGAAAGAAAATTAACAATCTTTTTTTAACATAAGAAATTTGTGTGCAGAAATTCGGTTATTACCTCAGCGTCCTTGACCGCTCCCCGACATTTGCGTGTTTGCAACATATTAGACTAATAAAACACTGTATCGATTTTTATAGTTGAATTATAATTGCTTTTGCTTCTTAGTTAGAAATATCAGATAAATGTTGACATTGTTAAGCAAATTATGTTTTATTGATTTTATGCAAATGTTCGTGTTCCACTTTTAGAAAAAGAAATTGATCATTTTTGTTTTAACGTATGAAACTTATGATTAATAGAAATTCAGCCACCACTTCAGCGTTTCGACCTTGACCGTTCCGATTTGCGCATGCTGCAAATTATTAGAGACTATTCTTGTAATATATTGATTTTTAATTACAATAAATCTCAATTGTTTTGATTTTGTGGAAATTTTAAATTAATGTTGAAATAGCGCGTGAATGAATTACTTTTTATTATAATATTATACATTCTTATATATCTAAAAAAATTATGATTTTATTTTTCTGAAAAGAAATATTAAACCAATATTTTTTTTATTTAAAGAATTTATGAATATATTTGAAAGAATTTTCGGCAATTAAGTTTTAACGATAGAAATAGATAGCAAAATTTTATTTTTCGGTTTAAATTCGAATATTATTTTAACAGATTTGTAATATGTAAATTAAATGCCATGGTATTCAACACCAAATTTTTAAATTGCGATGAATTATAGTTAATATTTTTTTCAATATGTATAATATTTAATCGTTTACGTACAATATTTGATACTTAATCAATTTCACAACAATTTTCAATGTGATCCTCATGGATCGCGTAAACGCGCAAATTTCGACCATATGAACGCACATAAGATAAGATCGTAAAAGGGAACAGTTACGAAAAGTTTCATAATCTTAACTATAGTTAACTCTTAAAAACTTTCCAATGTCTTTGGACGAATAGCTTCCTGGGCAGTATGATCTTATTAAAGTATCATCTTTAAGTTGTGCTATGCCCACGCCCCTTGGAAACTTAAATGAAAATTTGTAAGTATCAGAAAAGTCTTTCAAGGCAGATGTTTTTCTTTAGTTATTGACTTTCGGTTACTACCATCAGCTCCAGTTTACCATAAGCCCATTTTACACGCGCGAATGTAATAAAATATTTAATCCTAGCCACGTTACTCCTTTTGTCGCAATATTTTGTCATAAATCGATCGTGACACGTTTATCCGCGCTGTAAGTATGCATAAAGCCTCTAACAATTTGGCTCGATGTGTGTAATATAAAAAGTAGGTGCAAAATAACGAACATCAATTTCGCAAATTTTCACCAGGACGTGAAATGTGTGCTGCGTTAACAAACAGTCGCGACAAATACGCTTGTTCTTCGATAATATGTCGGCACGTCGCGTCGCTTCAGATGTCCTACTGGGATCTTGTTAGAGGAAGCAATTACTCGCAGACAAGTTTATGTACAAGCGACGAACTGGAAAATATTACTGTGGAAGGTCATAAACAATTCTGAACTGTTTGCGTTTTAGGTTGACAAACAGCTCGATATTAGATATGTTTTGTTTCTCATAAGACTGGTTTAACATCTCGCGATCTTTATTATATAACAACTCGTAGTTTTTAGGTATTTATGTACTGATGATGGTTAAAACTTAACCGAAACGTCGATCATTTTTATTTTATTTTATATATATAACTTTTGCTAAAATCATTTTGCGTTTGTGGCTGTATGTTCATCTTTATTTATGTTTATATGTTATTGAGCCACCTTTATATTCTTTTGTATCAAAGTTTATTTTTTATTTCTACAATATATGTCATCTTGGTTTGTCTTGCAATTGTGTCTTATCAAAAATGGAATATCTGTTATTTTGTCTGTTATAATTATATTGTAATTATAATAATATTATTATCACAAGTTTCATTTTTGATAAGACATAATTATACAAGACGAAATAAGATAAATAATATAATATAGTTGCCTCGGTAGTCTAAAAGCTTAGAACATTCGCACGGAATACCAGAGATCCGAGTTTGACTGAGGTAATATTTTTCACAATGTAATTAAATTATTTACAGATTTTTAATATATCATTCAACATTATTAAGATTCAAGAGCATCAAAATTGTTAGATTGTCGATCAATTTAACTCGTGATAGTACTGCGGTAGTTTATTAGAGTTTGTGTTGTAAGTTTGAAAAAATTCCGGCGCGCATTTAAGAATCTACATATGTAGTATATAAATTCACACGAAATTATATATAAGGAGCATCCATGATTCAGCTTGACCGTTACGGCAGCACGTCTTATCGAATTTATTAGTTTAATCTCATGTTCCAATTTGATATAATATATTATAATAATTATAGTATTCTTTTTTTAATATATAGAATACGACAAGATAGAACAAGATAAGACACGTAATACAATATTATAACATTTAATAATCATAGGTTCCATTTTTGATAGAATACGATTACAAGATGTGACAAATAATATTATTATAATATAAATGTAGAACTAAAATGTAAATATATTTAATATTTAATATCGAGCTAACTTTGTCAACTTGTTAGAACATAAACAGTTCAAAATTATTTATGAGCTTTATATATTAACATTTTTAATTTGTCACAGATTATAAGTATTATATATATGTTACATGTATTATATATAATTATTATAAATATTATTATAATAATATACATATTTATATATATAATAATATTTAGTTGTAACGATACCAAGAAACGTTATTCTGACATAATACAGGCAGTTGAATGCACTCCATTTGCATGTGACGCGAGAGCAAGAATTTAAAATAGAAACGCAAATTAACATCACAGTCCGCCCGACGGTATAATTTCATCAGAATTGTCGGAATAATATAGGCAAGAAAGCGTGCCATTTTCCATGTTCATAGCAAGCAAATGAAATTATACAAACGCGTATTCTTGTATACTTTTCTCTTTGCGCTGCACATTTTGAAAACAAGATTTACTTTCATATTTTAACATGTTTCTGTCGACAAAATTTGCTACAATAAAGAAGCAAGTTAAAAAAGCATTGCTGCGACGAAAAGGAAAACTCATTCTTTTCTTCTATATTTTTTACACACTTTCGATATAACTGTTCAAAAGAGAACACGGAGGGAAAGGTTGTGCATTATACAGAATTAATACGTGTCTCGGCTGATTGAAACGCGCGAGCGTTCATTCGTGAAACATCCGAGTCGAGATACAATCATCGGAGATTTTCCTCGGTACGTCGCATGTAATCGCGTTGTGACCTAAACGCACCACAGTACACAATGTTATAGTCACGTGCAACGTCACTAATGTCGGCGATTGCATTTGCGGAAGGGAATCGGGGCGGACTTGGGAGGCGCCGAATGTAGGTCATGGCACGCGAGTCCTTGCCTGTCGGTGCATGATGTGACGTATCTACATTAGGGCGCACACTGTAGAGATGCGATCAAATTCGTATCACGTGTAGATTAAAACGATAAGTTCGAGGAGCGTACAAGTTTTCGTAAAGACGAGCTACTCCGAGGTCAAATCGTATAGGTACTACCTAAAAATCATTGAATAAATTGGTCTTTGACGAGACAATTTCAATCCTCTGCCCAATCTTTAAAGTCGACTTCTTTATGCCATGACATTAATGTTTGAGTTACAAGTGAAACAAAAGTTTGTCGTGAAACTTTACAAAAAGGATAATTTTAAAGTAAAAATTGTACTAGGAACAAATTTATGAAAATAATTTTGTTGAATCATTAAAATAATTACGGTTGGTAGAATGTCGTAACTTTTTACAGCACTGCCATCATACTTGAAATTATTATGTAATTATTTTAATAACTCAACAATATTATTTTTAGATCTGCATCTAGTTAAATTTTTAGCTATTTGGACATGATCGTTCTTTCCATGTAGAGAACCAGATTTAAAAAATGCATTTTTCAGTTAATTTGAAATAAAAAGTTTACTCTAACAGATTTTGGCTTTAAAATAAAATATAAAAGATACGAAAATTGGATAGTTTCAATAAATTGTAATCTCTTTCGGCCTTTTATTAAATAAAAATCAATTCTGAACTGACTAGAGAATTTATCAGAAAAAAGTAGATAGTTAAGAGTAATTTTACATATAAAACTATTAAACATTCGTAAATTACATTTAAAAATTATTATCAAAAATTTTACAAATTTCTACTCAATTAAATTTATATATATTTATTTATATATTTAATATAATATAATATTATAGACAGTATCGTTCTTTCATTGAAACAAAGTGTTTCTATCTTTTGAATTTTCATTTCCTTTTTGATCATATAAACGAAATAATTTTAAAATTTTTTTAAATTATAACTAAATTTAAAAAAGTATTCTACGTTTTAAAATAAATTTGACACTGACTGGTTGACAGGTCAAGAACAAGTTTTTGACAAAATAATTTGTTGTTTGATTGTTTGCGATATGGTTGATGGTTGTCGTAGTGAGCTTCCTTCCTTTAATGTGAATTAAATTCTTTGATGATATTTTTCTATAATTTATCTCTGTTTTTTAAATCATAATTTGCTAACTTTCTTTAGTGATTTTCCAATATTGAGAATCTTTTAATAAAGCGAAGGTGGCTCATTATGATTAATCAGTCTTTAGGTATATATTGTATTTATAATAGTAGTTTATGTCTTTAAAGAGGGCTCAAAAATTAGCCAAAACATCTAAACGTCTTAATTTAATACAGAGATTTGTGTTGCAATTGTATTTTATTTCGCGCAACAATTACCGCGCTTGACTTTTATTTCCCCTTTTTTCACTTAATTTTATTTAATACGTTATTATATATTATATATTATTATATATATTATATATATATTTTTAATGTAATCTAATATAGTTATTATTCTCCGCCTTCTCTTTCTCTCTTTATTTCTCTCGAAGAGAAACGAGCTTTCAAATTTGCATCTACCTGCTTTTATATACATTATACATATGTATCCATCAATCTCATTTCTAGTGAACTGAATGACCTTACAATGCTGTAACTGCATCGGCCGCGATGCAACGTTTTCCCATAGGCAGGAAATCATTATATAATCGATGCTTGCAGGCTATTTTTGTCTTCAATTTATGCGCCCGTCGAATTTACGACATGGCCTGCTATGGAGCTTGCTATAGATATAATTGCCACTGCATAATCCTGCAGCAAATTCGATTTTGCTTGAATGGAGTAAAACAATCCATATCATTTACCTATTGCAGAATATAATTCCCATTCAGCAATTACCTACTTTGTAGATATTCGTTGTATTAATTAAGCCCTGGAGTATCTATTACAATTTGCTAATGGAGCCTTGACATATTTCCTACACGATCTATAAATTAAACCAGAACCATATACCTCAGGTTTATAGCCGTCTATTTTACCTAAATACTCTCGTATATTTATCTGAAAATCGATTTTATTACGTAAAGTAACACATTTAAAGGACAATTGTAATCGCGTTACATCCCATGTTTATTACGTTAGTCTGGCGCGTACTTCGATGTTGTGGCTACATTGAAGTTCAGTTTCCTGAATACCTGCCGAAGTTATTATCTGCTATATCACATGCAGCTACATGCAGGCTGATATCAGATAATTAAGCATTATAATCGTGTGTTAATGTGTGTAATTAATATCCACTCTCTCCCCCCCCCCTCTCTCTCTCTCGATTACTCACTCACTCGCTCATATCGAAAAAATGGTTTTGTCTCCCGAAGTGTTTAAAAATTTAATTAAATACAGATTAGAAAATAATATTAATAGACTATTAATTAAAAGAATTATACAGGACATATTCAAATTGATAGTTAGAATGTAAAATCTTTTTGCAGCATTGCTTATCAAGTTTGAGTTTTCTACATAATTATTTTGATGATACTTTAGAAAATCGTTCTTTCCGCTCTTCCTGGAATATCATATCTCTTAATCTTTGTCAATACTCATTCAATATTCTAATAACAATAATGTACAATTAAATCGCGTTAATTTTACTTAAATGTCCTTAATTAAATTTTAATGTTTTATTTCCGAACTGTGTACTTCCCTTCATGTGAGAGCGACATTCCATATGACGTAACGATTTAACTACATATGCAATGTCTGATGTGCAATTATCCCTGACAAACACGAGGTACTAAGTCGCGTATTCCACGAATGTAGTCCCATACTACACAATACAGTGTTAGAGGAATCATGGTACGGTCCATAATGCAACTGCACGGATGCACGACTTCCAGATTTTATCGCGTATGAAGTTACTATCTAGCAGTACATCGTATAGTCTAGTACAGTCCGCGGCAAATAAAACGATACGAGATCAGAGATTAAAGTCGCTTGAGACTTAAAAAAAATGTTATTGATGAAAAAGTCTTTTCCTTTTTCAATAAATATTAGAAAGCAAAAGCAAAGGATGTTTCTAAAATAGGTATCTATACAAATTGAAATTTCCCGCAGAGATGACTGGATCCGCATAGTCATTCGGGCTTAGCGAACTCACGGACCCGAGCTCAATATATTGCGGATATTGATATACACTTATTCATCATGTATGTACACCTGTATGCGTATAACATACACACACGTTCCTGCGAGCGATATTACAATAAATATTTGAGAAAAAGTGGAAGCAAAATATAAGGTAGTTAAAGAATAATAATAACAAGAACTAACTATCCTTTGTTAATCATGAATAAAACAGAATAGTTGAAAGCTCATTTCTTACTTATATTCCTTATTATATTATATATAATTTAAAAAAATAGAAGTGTTTTCTATTTTTTTAAATTTACGCAAAAGAGTCTACTATCGACAGCAATTATTACGTTCGGATCGAAGTTATTTGCGTAGTGGTTACTCTGAAATAAATATTCAGAGAAAACGCGTCTTCTAATCGATAAAAATACATCTCCAATACAGGTGCATGTGGATACGAAAGCCATGTATGTCGGGTATGTAGGTCACGCGGGTACATTATTTTCCTACACCCTTTGTACGGTCAAATGAACGGCCACGTAACAGGCAGTTTAGCCTAACTGTAGTTATGTTTTGTTCGCCAATATAATATCCCCTCTAATCGGTTTTTTATTTTAACGCACACTTCACGTTAAATTATAAAGGCGTAAGCCTATCTTCATTCTATGAATTTTCTGAAGATTTAAAGAAGAAAGAACATGAAAAGCGTGATGTGAAAATTTTGAAATATTTACATAAAGTTATTAGCATAAATAAATTGCATATAAGATGCATACTAATAAAAGTTTATATAATCAAGTTACATACCTATCTGCGTCTTTTTATAATTTTTTTTTTAAATGTAATTCAGTTCGAGCAAAGTTTGATTGACTACAGTTTTCAAAAAATTATTGTTGAAATTATTGTGCATTGTAAGTAAAGCGATGTAATTTAATATATATATATTTAATTAGGTAATTTAAAGTTGCGAAAAAATGTTAACTAGAACAAACTTATGCAATTAAAATTTGTAAACACACTAAATGTAGTTTTTATGATAAATAAGTCGCTAATTATTAATATAATTTGTTACAATATAGATATACATTTATACATTGTATAGAGATCTTTTCTTTAGAACAATTTAATTTTATTGCTGTTATAAAATATTAATATTTAATTGCTTCTTGAAATATTTATTGTAAAATATGTTTTCAACAGAAATATATTTTTAAACAGAAACGGAAAATGGTGAATTCAAAATCATTAGTTTCAAACATACATATTTATCGCAATCAGGAAAAGATAAAAAAGTGTTGTATTAATAATTCATCAATTGTTATTATCGGCCATCGTTTACATAAATAAATAAATCCACGGAAATTATAAGACAGGAGATGTTTGAATTCTAGCACCGACTATACACTTTCATCGATTTAATCTGAGTGCAGTCAAAACTCGCGCATGTACATGTCTCATAAATGATTCCGACTATCTCGAAGCTCACCGTTCATAGACCAGCGGCGCGGTGGTGACGCTGAAAGGGAGCTGACTAAAAAAAAAAGGGAAAGAATACAAGAACGCAATCGATACTCCTTCCATCTCGCGGGAACTTCCCTCCCGCATCGGTCGTTGATGCACCTACGTATATACGAATTTATCCTGGCTCTTCCGTGAGCTCCTCTTCTCGACCCGACGTCACAATATAGAATGCACTTCCGTTCACGGCCGAGCCGTTTCGCGATCCCTTTTGTACGCGGGTCTTTTTCACGCCAGATTCTCGCGCTCAACCCTTCTCGCCCCTTGTTCATCCACGCCGGGAATGTTTTACCCAGCGGATGACGTATATCCCGAATGCATTCTCGTATGCAAATCGCGCGAGGGAGGAGCGAAACTCTATCGTGAACTCTAAGCTCTGGGCTATCGATGAGAAATGCGGTTACCAACATAGAGCTGAGTAACAAGAGATCGCGAGAGCATTCCTACGATTTTAGTCTCTTCTTTTTCGAATAGGAAATTTATCGTATATTATCATATTCACGTATATACGAATTATGTTAGAACCGATATTTCCGCGGCGAGTTTTATTTTAGCATAAAAAAGGATACAAGAAAAGATTGAAATTGATAAAGAAAATATTTAAGAACCAACTTGTGGGCGTGAAGTGATAAAAAAAATATAGGTAATGTCTAACCTCATGAATTATATAATATAAACTATTTCTTAACATGTGTTTCGGCTACGTGATTGAGTCCTCTTCAGAATACATTAAACAATTTCACAGTACTTCTTCTTGTGTTTAAAACTTTTTAAGGTAAATCGATCTCATAGTAATAAAGAACTGCTCACAAAACGATTGAAAAACCGGTATTTATTTAA
This sequence comes from Cyphomyrmex costatus, assembly GCF_001594065.2. Lineage (NCBI taxonomy): Eukaryota > Metazoa > Arthropoda > Insecta > Hymenoptera > Formicidae > Cyphomyrmex > Cyphomyrmex costatus. Next base: position 1,209,618 of record NW_017274977.1, on the reverse strand, counting down.
TTTTATTCGTAGAAAAAAGAGCAAATATGTATTTAATAACTTAATTTCTATCGAATAAATTTGATCTAAATTACTCGCCAGAGATTTAAACGGCTTTCAATGGGACTGAAAGGTGATATTGTTTAATACGTGTAATATTTCATGACGTGTTGTTTTCAAGCTTGCAAAGTTTAAATTTTATAAATCATTTATAAAAATAATGTGCTATTTGGAGAAGCATTCCGGTCTTATTTTCCGAATGTCGTTTCATGGACGTGCAATTGCGATTGAAGCTTACAACTCTATAAGCTTTTCGCGGTCGTGGCTGCACTGGAGCGGGAAGTTACGCCAGCCTTATTTACGGTCTATGGGGGAGTTAGTTATGAGGCACTTTTTGCGGTGGATATTTCGCAATCGCTTTTTTATTTGCCGACCGCCTGCAAGCGATGTAGAGTGCCTACAAGCGCGGATCAAGGAGCCGCGCAAGAAAGCTCTTAAGGGAAAATTGAGGCTCTCGTAAATCGATGCGATACACGATCCTTGAACTCTTTAGGAATTATGTTGTGCGATAGGTTTTCCATTGTTGTGATATCCCCTATAAACCCTCGCGAATGGAAACGTGAAAGAAAAGCGTCGAGCCTTCGATGGGATTTTTCAGTAAAACTCCTCTGACTCCTCGCCAAAAATCACAATATGATATTACACGGCAAACGAAGATTGATTGTCTTTATTGCGAATGCGATACTATTCGTGTGCGAATGGACAGGTGCATTTACATCCGATATTCAATGCGCGAATAGCAGTCGATGCGGATTAGTGGAGCATTAACATCATCTAAATCGGGAATACAGATCAGTACGTTCGAAAATCCACCGTTGCTCTCGATACAATTGAATCTGTCCCCGTATGTGACATCGCACAGAAAATAGTCCTTCACATTAGCCATTAGCGGTTCCGTCAGTTGCAAGGCTTTTTCCATGCAAATGGATATTTATTACACGGTCGCTCCGCTGACGCATAAAATTTTTACTGCGTTCTTAAAATGCGCACATTTTTTTCAATATTCGAAATGCATGGCGCTTCATTACGACATGAATACAGAATAACGTTACAGCGATGTGATGAATTAAAAGCATAAATATTTCATACAAATTTTCCGTAGCTTTATGGACGTGAAGAAACATAAAAGGGACACTATTTTTATGAAAATTCAGTTATGTTCATAAACATTTTATTATTTTCCATCAACTGTTTTTAATTTAAACAAATTTGCGCAAACCGAACGTCAAAATTTGCAGTAAATAACGAAATATTACAAATTTCAAAAAATTGCACTCTTAATTATATTTTTACTTCAAAACTTTATTTTTATAGAGGGAGATTTTGATACTGAAAATTTTTTATTACGCAGATGAGAAAATGATATAATATTTTATAAAAAATTTTTTTAGAGAAAACCAACTTAAAAATAATCCATGATTTTTTCTATTCGAAAGAAAACGTTAGCTAGATGGACAATTAATTTGAAGGATTTGCGTGTATTGAGTAATGAATGTATTTAATTATTAATTATATAAATGATATGTGATTTGGTCACACGCAGTACTAAACTAATAATATACCATCAATGATATTGGATTTTAAAATCGATAATGATTTTATATCATTATAAATATCATATGTACATATTATAAATATTTCCGTTTTATCGGGCTGCCCTTTCAATTATGATATGCAAATTTGCTTGATAACTCCTCTATGCAGGAAGTTTTTTTTCTATTAAAGCTTCTATCAACATCTATAAAGCATATACGGCTCAGCCAGCGTATTTTATTTTTATCGCAACCATACAGGTTCTCTAATTTAACTCGTTCAATTTGTTCCATAAAAGACACGCACCGTTAAGTAAAGAAATTGCGAGAAAAGTAAATAATATAATGTAAAATCTAATGATTTAAAAACATGTGCGTGCTTCATTACTTATTCTGATAGGCGTAGCGTCTGCAAATTAAAACTCTGTAGCAACGAAATTGGTTTTATAGATTTCAAGCGGGTACATGCTTGTATTATTCATGATGTATCCACGATGTACGATCGGTGTCAAACTTCGGAAGCGTGTGTCTGACGGGCCGTCGAAACAAGTTAGCATGAGTAACGTACCATTACTTTACTTTACATTTGAATATTTAAAATGTGTCACGATGATGTCCCCTTGCGTGTGCGAAAGGACATATATGTATGTGATAAATTCATACGCGTTCATTTCAATGTGAACGGTGTCTATAAAATGTATAGACAACCGAAGGTCTATCAAAGGACAGTGAGATTAATCGACCATTCCTGTTGAATCGAAATTAATTGTTTCAAGCACAACGTAAACTAGTATGTTATTAAGATACTCGTACCATGGGACTTCACGTAATGGTTGCTACGTCCAAACGCATTTCCATTCTTGCACCCTGGTGACCCGCAGGTTTGCTCGATTATGTGAATACAATATGCGGACACCATGCGTTCGATATGACCTCTCTCACTATATGTAGGTACCTCTCTAACGCAAAACGGACAGTTCCCAAGACTCTATGCAGACAGGACTTTTTAATTTGTACCAAGCCCGCAGCTTTTTGTCGTCAACTTTCCTTTGCATGCGTCATCACGCAATGCTTTCTGCAGGATTTTTCCATTTCTTTCTCTTATGGAGAGCGTACGCTTGCATTTTATGCACGCAGCGCATTCCTCGATTGTAAAAGCATATTAAATGCAAAATAGTAAATTCACATTTGCAAGGCAGAATGTGAAGATATGAGATATTATAATATAAAATACGGCATGGGATTAAAAGATATATGTACAGAATATCCCAAAATTCGCGGATCAAAATATTATAACAAGAAAGTTTTCCAAAAATTAATTAAAAAAGTTATTTTTTAGTAAACGTTTATTTTAAATTTATTTTAGTAAATGTTTATTTTAAACAGTGGTTTTGAAATGTAAAGGATTAAATTTTTACTTTAAATGTAATTTTTGAAATAAGGCTTTTCATATGATCAATTACAGACTATATACCATATTTGGAAAAGACAGAAATCCTTATTATTTTATAAATTACTTTTTAAAGTAAAAAAAATTTACAAATAATTTTTTTATTTAATTTTTAAAGAATTTTTCTACTATAATATTAAATTGCGAATTTTGACATCCCATATATCGTTGAAAAATATACATAATATATTATAAATACGAAATTCCAAATATTTTTTGTAGATTGTCATTAAATATTTCACACACAACTAAATTAAATATATAAAATCTAGCACGTTCTAATTTTTATTAATTGCAAAATACTGTTTGAGAATGTAATATGTAATATAACCTCTGCAAATGTAGAATTTACTTATCCTCTTTAATTTCTATATAATCATATACATATAATAATTAATATATACAATACTTTAACTCTTTGAGTTAATCCGTAGTGCTGTTCTTATTTTACATTCGCTTTATCTCTTATCATATAAACTTATTTTTCTAAGTCGAATAAATCTTTACGTAATTCAATTAAAATTTGGCGCTTTTTTTACGAAGAAACTCCGCAAGGAGCAAACGTAATTGGATTTAGGATTGCTATTTTTTTCAGTTAACCTTCCGGAATAAATTGTTCTTGTAAAAAAAAAAAACAAGATGTAGACGTAACGAAAAATCTTGATCGCCCTTCACGTCCATTGACGTTATCCTTTCGCGAAGACAGTTTTAGCGGCGAATCTGCCCTGCAGCTTCGGTCGATGCATTTTACGAGTCAGGTCTTATCGGGCAGTCGTACGTGAGTAATGAAACAGAAACGGGCCACCATCACAGCCAGCTAACAGACCGACTGAAAAAAATAGCTATCCTAAATCTGATTACATTTGCTCCTTTAATGAATTTTGTAAACGGCTCGATTGAACAATTTGCGCTTTCAACAAATCAACTGACAGACGGCCGGTTGTTCACACATCATGATTTGCTTAACAGCGTACCGCCTGGCACTAATAGCGTGCACGCCATTAAATTATCAACAGTAATTACGTGTTTCACGGGCCGCGCGCTGCGCATGCATCGGAGAACCGATGAAAAAAGAAGGCCGAAATTTGTTGCCATGTAATTTACCAACAGTTATTTGGCACGTTTTATATATACAGGGCGCGTTTTATTGAACAGATTATGACGGGGAAATTTCAACATTGCGAGTGAACAATAATGGCTATAAGTTTTGCATGTATTATAAAATTACTTGTGAAGGAAACAAATAAAAGCTGCTGACATAAAAATTTACAATACATTTGTAATTAATGATTGTTAGCGATTAAATTAAAATTATAATTTATTACTAGCACGCGTGATTATTCGTGTATATTTATATGAAACATTTAATTTTAATTTACTGACTTGAAAATTTAATACGTATACTTATTTAAATGTATATTTTTAACTGCATCCGAGATAAACTATAAAAATTCCGAAAGCAGACAAAAGAATATTGTGACATGTTGAGCTTAATGTGATCGTCTATTATCTGTCTCGTGATATTGTACTTCTGTCAGTCGCGTTCATTATTCTAGGTTTCACCGTACGTTGTAAATGCACTCCATTTGCACGTTAGTTTATGAAACGCTGTATCACTATTAGTTACTTTACTTAAATTGCCGATGTCGTAAAAGTTGCGCCCGTGATAAGGGAAACCCATTTAAGTTGTGGTCGTCGCGATTAAATCACTTTCGTCTGAATTTCCTTTTGGCGACTCTCAATTTTCAAAGTTGCCAAGAAATTAAAGTATTCTCACAAGTATACATGAGATGAGAATTATTCGATTTCTTTTTCGTATGATAAAAGATATTATTCTACAACATTTTGTAGTAAATGGATAATATTATTTATATTTTAATAGTTAATTTCAGTTAACAAGATATAGAGCGTTGCAAATTCAGTGAACACTGCGATTATTATAACAATATAATATGTTGCTAAAGACGACTACTTTCAAATTAATCTAATCAAGGAATTTGTAATTAAAATACCAATCGAGATTTGAAACTCTCAATATATTACAATTTCTATTATAATTAAATTGTCTAATAATATTATAATTAAATTATCTAATTCAGATCTCTAAATAATGAAAATTATAGCACGTACGATTTCTTGTAAAATTAAATAGGGTTTATTATCAGTTTATAAACGGTGTAATATGCTTGTATCTCGAGTTAATAACACATTCAATATTCACTTAGAAGAGATCTGTAGAAAATTCCGATGAAAATAAATCACATATTCTCTTTACAAAGCTAAATTGTATGTACTACCGTTTATTATCCATTTTGTGATAGGGTGTTTTGGTTGTGCGCGGCATTCGTTATTCATGTAACAGTAATGCACTTCAATTACGCGATCGTTTATGAAATTCCGTCGTCGTTATATTGCCAGTTGAAATGGTTGAAAGTTATCATCAGCGAGAAAAATTTTACACTGACAACATTACTAAAGGAAAGGAGGAGGGAAAGTATTTTTAAATGCCGTAACATAGAGTGAAACAATTTAAATATCACGTACTACAAATATCGAGTAATATTGCAATAAAATATTTTCAATGTTTTTTTTCGTTCATTAGGATTGACATTTTTTACAGTAAATTTAAATTGTTCAATTTATATCTAAATAGAACGAAGTGCATATAAAATTTATATTCACAAACAGCTATAAACTAATATGATGGTTCATAAAAAAATCAAAGAGGAATATCATCGACATTCTTTTTTCGTGAATGATCAAAATACATTTTTATGTATCGTCGAATATCGTTTAGGAGCCATTTTAAAATCATGTGAAAGAAGTAAGTACACTCTTAGCATTTCTAGATTTACGATATTAGACATAAATTTGCTAGTAAACGAAAAACTCGATGCAAGAGCATGAAATTGCTCTCTCTCTCTCTCTCTCTCTCTCTCTCTCTCTCTCTCTCTCTCTCTCTCTCTCTCCTTTTCTTCCCTACTGTCTTTCCTCTTATAATTTTTATATACAAACTATGAAATATGGATAAAAAACGACAGACATTAACGCTAAAATGATTAGAAAAAGTAATTAATTTAATTTGCCAAATTAAATAAGTAATAGAATTAATGAATTATAAATATTAATTAAATAACAATTTAATTTGCTTTTTTTCACGCGGTCTTCAGCTTTAACTGTCAAACAAGTTTCTCGCTTGCTTTGTTTTACTATCGGTATTAATTGGCTGATTCCTTCAAACTTCCTTGAGCTATTCAAATTTTGGTATCGGCTCACTGATGCGTAAATGCTAACTCCGCATTATATGCGTTCGTGCATGCCGATGTACACATCCATTCGAGTAACAAAGAGGATAACGTATATCGTAAGGTATCGTATAGAGAAGTACATGGAGTTTCGTGAAACACATAGCGTGAGCGTTATGTACCGCAGGGTGATGCATGCAGATTGGATTAAAGTTATAAGAGAAAAGCGCGCGCGCAGCGACGATTTTAGGATACAACATCGCGAACGAGATGTTTCGTGACTCGCGGCAAAACCGGAAAGAAAGCTCCTTATTTCCATCTGAAATAAAACTTCGTGTGCCAAAGAGAGATTTGATTTTTTCGAATTCTGCTATAAGGAAAAATTGAATCTTGTAGAGAATCCTATTGAGCAATTCGTCCCGTGATACATCGCGGCGTGTCGCTTTCTCGAGTTACGTTCAATCTCGGGCATCTTCGAAATGGGAAAAGCGCGCGAAGATTCAGCGTGTCGCACGGAAGCCTCGTTTTGACGTTGACCGATGATGCAGTCGAGCGAAAAGTCGCGCGTATAGGAACTTCGAGGACTCAAAACGGTGAATTCGCGGTTCAAATGCTCGCTGCTTTTGCATTCCACGGATACATTTTCTCAGCGCGGGTTCTCCAAACTTGGGGAATTATTCTTGCACGGAATTATTCAGCCGCTCGCTCGGTTGTTTATCTGCACCATGAATACAGACACGTACGCGCGTGACTCCGTTATTAGTATGAACACGTGCGCTAATCAAATAATTAAGCTCCCTGTGGTTTCGATTAACATGTGTTGTGTCTGTGTGGGAGGAGTATTTATTTCATCGCATCAACTAATATCTATAATCTATACTTTTACTATGTTTTATTGTTATATTATTTTATCACATTATTGGTTTCTCTGAGCTTTTTATTGTAATTATTTGATGCATCTCTTCAGAACCTCAACTTTTTTATACATGTGATTTTTATTATATTTTTTACCTGTTTCATTTTTTAAAACTTTCTAAAAGTATTAATTTTGTGTTTTTATTAATATATACACATGCGCTAATTAAACTTCGGTTTCAATTAACATGTGTTGTGTTTTGTGATGTGAGGAGTATTTATTGTATCTCATTAACTATTATCTATTATATACTTCATTATTGTATTTTTATTATTACGTTATATTATATTATATTTTATTATATTATATTATTGATTCCTGAGTTTTTTATTGCAATTATTTAATTTACTTCTTCAAAACCTTTATTCTTTTATATATAATTTTTATTATATCATCTCTGCTTCGTTTAAAAGTTTCTACAAGTATTATAACATTTTTATTGCTAACTGTGTTGCCGCCTTTCCTCATTATATAATCCACAAGATAATATAATATTTTATTAATATTATATTAGACTTATTATTTTGTCATAATGAACAATGCGCAGAGTTTAGATTATAACAACAGTTTCAGAGACGCCGTCCTTGGGTCTCTGCGCAATAATGCAGTAGTTCGTGAAAGTATTTGAATGCCAGTATATCTATAAACTGTACTACTTTCGCGAGCCACTGTATTTTGTTTGCTCGCAGAAATATCTGGCGTTGAACTTTTTTAACTAAATCTATGTTATATACAAAGTGCGTGGGGCGAGGAAGCTGTTGCATTGTCGTCGAGTATAAATTCAACCGTGGAGAGGAGACGCTCCCGCCGATATCCAGCATGATAGTATCTTTCAAATAAAATCTGTACTTTCTATTACGTACGTATATATGCTTCATATTGTATTCCACTGTACGAGCATTACGATTGACAAATTCATCTCACCGTCGTCGTCGCGTTCCATCAGTTGACAATTTCTATCAAGAGAAGCGTCCTTCGAAATTGGTGGATGTGCGAGAAAAGGGCATGAGTGTGCGCGTGACATCTTTTCTTTCTAAAATATGTAGCGCGTAGAAAAAGAGTTCTGCAGTCAGCGCGAGTTTCAATGACTGAACATTTCTACATCTCGATACACTTTTATCCTCAAAATTCTATATTACGCGTTTCTATTCTCAAAGTTGCGTCAATTTCAAATTTATTTTACGAAAACTACGTAAATTACAGGCTCAATAAATAATGTCTGAATTTATGTCATAATTATGATGATATTACTGAATTATTGATTTTCTCGTGGAAGTACAAGCATATTTTGTAGATGAAAGAGTTGCAGAGCATGCTTTCAACGCACAAAAAGCGATTTAAAATAGCGTTTAATTGCGGGGCAAACAAACAAACGCTTTCATAAATATGTTAACGTTGCTTTCATAGAATATCAATATTGCTGCATTGTCGCGACATTATCTAGCTGAAATCTTCTCCGGGCACAACTCGTGAAAGTACACATTTTTTTGGCAGCACAGTAAGACGCATGTCACTATGGCATGCCTCTCTGCTTCAAGAAAATATAGTCGTTGACTTGTTCGTTTTGTTTTTCGGGTCAGACTATAACGCGGGATCTTGAATACAAACGAGGCTCAGCACCCTGTCTGTCGCAGAGAAGCATGTTCCTTCGCCGTATCTGTACAATGACGGGCAAATATGGGCGAAGTTTCTTCAAATTCGAATGTTACAGAGAACATAGACGTTTCACGAATATACGGCGGTACAGCGATATCTGCATCTTACATGCGAGAACTCGGAGTTTAGGGATTTAAATTTCAGATTTAGAATTCGTAATTTGTAAGATTCTCGAGGAGAGATTTCCCCTTTCGAAGTAAAGTTCTCTGCTTTTAATGTGAGGAAATTGAAATTTCCAAAATTTAGAAAGCGTATCTTTTCACAAATTCTCTGGAAACGCTGCACCGACAAGATTTTTATAACCGCCTCCGAGAAGAGCTTGCACGGCGCAAAAATGTATTCAATCGTTTCACGTTTTCGTTTTCTGTCCGTTCTATTAAAACATTGCACAAGTGCACATTTTGGAACAGGCGTGTGCATATGAAATAGCGATCGCGGCGCATCTGCGAGCTCACGTTGTCGCGACGTCAGGTCGAGATGTCACAAGTGTGGTCTCAGGGAATATTCGCCTCGTTCTCGTGCTAGAACGTTCTCGTTTTCGCCGTTGTCACGGAATCTTGAACAGCTACGGCACGAGAAAGCTCGGGTTTCGGTCACCGGGAGCACACGGCACAGAAAGTGTCACGCCGAAATTTCTTATGAACCCTCCGTACCTCGGATATCCACCACTGAGAAGTTGTCTCGAGGATGCAATCTTGAAATGCAACCGCGAGCGAAAACGACGAAGGCAGCTTATGTATATTATGCCCTTACGACCGCTTTATTAATGCCACCCGGTGTGCTTTCAGAGAGAAAGATTCTCTAGGATGCGCGCATTCTGATTCTCTCGTGATCTTTCTCTGTCGTATCTGTTCTCGTGTCTCCTCTAACGATTTTCACTGCAGTCGCGTCCTTTCTCTTTGAAGTTCAAAGGTATTTCAAATGTAACTCTACACGGAGTTATATTTGAAAAGCCTTTTAACTTGGCTAAGCGAAGAAACTAGTAAAACGACATGTTACAATAATATATAAGCTGAACCAAGTTCAGCTTATATATTATAATTTCAGTGCAGAGTTTTGTAATAACGAGTTTTTACTATCATTGAAGTTGGATCGTACTTGTTTATTACAGATTTAAATTTATCTGTTAGAGATTTCACAATTAAAATTTATACTTTTACAGAACGGGAAAAGTCATTATGTAATGATTCTAAAGCAGTGTCATATTTTGAGCCAAGGAATACAATGAAATAATGAATTATGTAACATTTTAAAAAAAGCTGCAAAATTTTAAAAATAGACGCCCGCCTTCTAGAGGTTAAAATCCGACGATGCCGCGCGGCGAAATTAAACACTAAATTAAATTATAAAGACACGACGGTCTAAATATAATGTTAGACTGTACTAACATTGTAAACTGTAAATTTATAATATTAAAACTGTTTTTACTGCTCGATTTAGACCGTCATATCTTTATATTATACTTTACTTTGCAAAAAACGAGCGGAATCTAACTAAATTAAATACTTAAATTATTTATTACGTTGAATCAAATACGTCTGGTTATCAAAAATTTTAAATATATTCTTGATAAGATCGATTTCTCAAGAATCGATTGATCAAGCAATCTCACTACTAACAATATAAGCGTTCCTTCTGAAGTATAATCGTATATTATCGAGATTACATTTTTTAATTCCGTAATCGATAATCGTTTAGGTACTTTTATCTGCGTAAAAATTTCACATTGTACATCCATATGTACCTACATGCATCATGATGCTGGATGGCTTCGACGGACCCCAAGGTATAATAAAACGCTCTTTTTCACACACGTGTAAAAACACATATTCTTTCTCTCCCTTATGGCTTGCACGAGCGTGTTAAAGCGACGGTAAAACAAAAAGCAATGCCCGTTCATCTGTAGGACTTCCGGGTCGATCGTGATCGATCGGGAAAGAATCGCAGGGGCTTTGCGCTGTCGCTCTCCGATGGAGAGCTAGGGATAAAAAGGGGACGTTTCTTACCCTGTCACAGCAGCAAGTTAACCGCTGTCTGGAAAACGTTGAAAAACTTTCTTTCTTACGTAAGAGAGATCCGGACGAAGTGCAGGTCTTTCGACGGGTCGCGAGCTCGTTTCTGTACTATCGAATCGAGTCGTCGAATCGAATGTTTGTCGCGAATTGACTCTCGTCTGATTTTGTCACGCGGCTTCAATAGTGTGAGAGAAAAAACGGATTATACGTTTGTAGATGACGTAATCGATCACGTAATTCGTTTGCACAGCGAGAGAAAATTGCAGTGCTCAAATTTATATCAAAATTAACGAAAGTTCGTAATTGAATTTATTCAATTAAAGACACTGAAATTACATAATTTAATTATGTAATGTATTTGAAATAACATAACGTTTTAACTTCTTCACGTTACATATAGAAAAGATTTGTCCTCCCTCTTCTCTCTCTCTCTCTCTCTCTCTCTCTCTCTCTCTCTCTCTCTCTCTCTCTCTGTCTCTCTCGCAGAAATCGATGTGAAATACCATCTTCTAACTCATCCCACTTTTGTCTGAGAGGAGACCCATCAATTCTTCATGAAATCTAACGGGGTGGAAAACAATAGGATTGCCCAGTTTTGCTGAAATTTTGATGTCGCGCATAAAGCAGATAAAACGCCGCTTGATTTTCTTTCTTTCATTTCGAGGAAGAAAAGGTGATCTAAACTGAATTTTTAACGCGAGAAATACGGATGTCCCACACGGTTCTAATAAAAATCGAAAATGCTGCAAAACTAGAAGAGAGAGATTTAGCTGTATTAAATATATCTTACGACTCTATTTTAAAATTTTACATTTCTAGTTACGAATATGTACTTTTTAGCGAGACATAAATTGGAATCGACGATAACCAGATTGCCAATCAAGACGAAGCAAGAAGAAGAAGAAGTAGGAGGAAAAAAAGCATTACGCTTTCTCGTTTTCGTGCTGCTAGAAAATTTGATCAAAAGTTATCGTCTCGTAGTAAAAGTTCAACAAACGTTATAGAGTTCCCGCTTTTTTTTTTTTATCGCGTTTATTTCACGTCAACCTCATTTCTTTTATATACGCAACGCGTTATCTCCGTGAATTACCAGTATTTCTACGTTCTTTCTGTGCGTGCGTGGAATGTGCATTATCGGGACGACTAATCAAAAGTTTTACGGAACATTTACTATCGTTTTTATTCGCAGCATCTTCCTGGCCTCGATTCACTCGACAGCTACCGATCGATCATTTACCCAATACGTATTATATAAGAGCCCATCAAGCTGATCAGTGACATAGACGCACCCAGAGTATTTCTACGAGTATCAAATGGCACGGGGAATAAAAACGTCACTCGACACAGCGCTTTGTCTTTGCCTGTTGAATATACGTATTATCACTAACATTTTTGCATGCACAAGCACGCATTTTAAAATATCCTGTTATAACACTTTGTCAGAAACGTTACATCGAAATTGTAAAACTCTTGCAAAAATTTAATATTAAAAAGAGTAGTGATTAATTATTTATTTTGGATATTATATATAAAAGTACTGAACAACAGTGCTTTTAATATTTAAATAATTAATTATTATCTTCCAGTGTTATATATAAATTTATGTAAGAGTCCTACAACTCTAATTTTGTAAGAGTTTCAAAATTCATTATTTTAAAGCATAATAAAAAATTTTTTTTTATTTTTTTTTGCAAAAAGCTAAGGATTTAATATTAGTCAGTTTAATACCAAAGATTATGATTAATTAATTATTTTGAGTACTAAAAACACTGAACAAAGTGCTTTTAAAACTCAAAATAATTAATCACTACCTTTTAGATATTAAATTGAGCAGCTAAATTGGATTTTTATAACAGAATACAATTTTTGTTATTTTTTTAAATTATGAAAATCATGTAACAATATTTATTTCCATAATTATCAATGACCAAACAATCTTATAATCATATAATTATTAATTATCAAATAATCACTTGCATATTTGATTACTAAATAATCAAATAACATGCGCTGTGCAATGCTATTAAATGCTAGATTAAGTTGATTTTAATTGTTACAGACATTACGTACAGATTGTTACGGTTTATACTAGATATTGAATTATAATAATTGAATATTACAATAATAGCGTCAAAGAGATATCGGTCGGTATGAAAAGTATGCATTTAACCACTAAACGTGAGATTATCAAATTTAGCGAGATTTCCATTTGCTCATGCTCTAATTACAGTATGAGCTGAAAAGATTTTTCTTTAGACACCCGTAAAAAAAAATCTCGCCAATGAAGACATCCGCGAAAGCATGTGGATTCTTCTCGGATCTCTGACGGTCATAAATCTCGGAGAAAAGCTACTCCTGGATTCTTCTCGGCTTTAAAAGCGAATTTAAAATAGATTCCGCAGTAATCGCCCAGTATCCCGCTTTGTTCGAAGCAGATAGTTACGACGAACAGATCGCGCGCAATCCGGCAGTCCCTCGAAATCTATCCACTGAACGATCTCGATCCGAGTTTACGTAATTCCTTCCACGTAATACGCACGGTAATTAGAGTCTTTATCAGCTGGAAAATAGTCATACTGCATACAAAGGATTATTCCGACTTAACAATATTTATCGAAACTGTACACGGTACAATGGACGATTTAACTGAAATATCTTAAATAAAAAATTTAGCTACATATATATAAATCTAAAAATAATTTTGTTAGATCGGGGTTGTCAAATTGGGTTACTGTTCACAATTTGGGCTACTCAACAAGCAAATTCGCGATAAAAAATGGCTTCTTTGCGATTAGTCACAAATTAGGCTATTATACTCTAATTTATTATTAATAGAAGCTATTTTTCATCGCTTTGCTTGTTGATTGCCGAAAAGTAATCTAATCTGACAACCTGTGTTGGACCATCAAAATAATTTATTAAACAGTGTCGTAGCCAAGGGGGGCTGTGGGAGCTGCAGCCCCTCCCGAAATTCTGAATAATTTCAATAATTTCATAAGAATGTGCAAAAATGGTTGAGCAGTAAAATATCAATTTGTTTTGAGAGAGGAAATTAAATCCTGTTGGGATAATTTTTATATTTAATTTAATTGCAAAAATATCGTTTATTATGTATTAGAAACATATTTGTTGATTTTCCTTTGTATTTTGGCATGTAAACAAAAATTTGATAAATTACACGAAAAAAAATGTTGCTGCTGGTACAACCGCAAAAAGTAGCGTTGGGAGAACGGCAGCACTTCAACTCGTAAAATCTCAACCGGATATTAATATTTATTATTCAAATTTGTACACATATTTGAAATATTCTGCGACTTGTACAGCTATTCCGAAATTTTCGAAGCACTTTACAACAAAATGGCGGATTTTTAATAATATTTTGTCGAGTAGGGAATTTTTTTTCAAATGTTAAAGTTGTGTTACAAATTTTCGAATTAAAAATGTTCATTAATGCTATGTTATAGTTGAATATTTAAAGAAGTTTTCTGGGAAGTTTTAAATCTTTAAATGTAATAATAAAAAAGTTATGACAATTTATATGCAGCGTCAGCGAAACGTCCGTCGCAACATTGCAACATGTATATATAAACTATGTATTATAAATTATGTATTATAAATTATGTATTATGTATTATATTATTTCGTTTTAAACAAAACTTTTTTTGTTTATGCTTACTAAATGTGTCACAAATATAAAAAAGAACATTTAAAATAACTGATTTCTACAGCCTCTCCTGAAACATTTTTCTCACTACGCCACTGCATGCAAACTAGTTGCTAGAATGTCAAAACTTTTTGTAGCATATTACTAATCAAGCTTAAAATTCCTACATAATTATTTTGATAGTCCGATTATTCCGAAAATTATGTTTAGATTATTCCGATAATAAATTCCGATAAACTTAATAATATTTTTAATTTATTTAGATACAGATCTGAAAATAATTTTATTGGACCAAAATAACTATATAGAATTCTCAAAGTAATTACTACACTGAACCAAAACTGTACGTTAAATACAATAAAATATTCATTGAATTAATGAAAATTGTTTCAATGAATTCTAACAATTTAGATTATAAAACTATTATTACTAGAATTTATTGCAAGAATAAATATTATATCAATGAATTCAGTTACGGTATTGATAATTGGACATTGAGTTAAATTCGTTGGACCAAAATTTTTTTTAGTGTAGAATATAAAAACTGTTTTGCAATAGTTGCTTGAGATTTCTACACAATTATTTTAAAAGTTCAACCAAGTTATATTTTGCATTTAGCTAATAAATTTAAATTTTTACTTTAGCAAAGTAATTCTTTATATGTATAAATATCGTGATATATGAAAGGATCACAACGAGGATCGACAAAGAACTAACCGCTAACGGATGTTTCGCCTACGGCTTATAAATTGGACATCGTGCAACGATATTGAGGCGATCGTGTTATCATAAGTGTAATTGAAGATATATTTTACACGAAATACCCCGCCGTTTTTCCTGACAGTCGATTCATCGCGGCCACGGCACGAACCTTTATTCAAACGCGGTGAACACGTGTCGAGACGAGATCCAAAGTCGCGACGGGGGAGGAAGGTCTCCTAATAAATCTCCTCGCAATCCCGATCGATCGTAAATCGCTGGGTTACAAAGAAAAGCGGGCATTTCCGCCCGGTGGCACGGAAACATTGGATTCTTTTCCACCGGTTCGAAAAGCGAACCTCGCGGACGCGGCTGCGACGATGCATCGAAGCGTTACATCGAAGGTAGCCACTCTGTGCAAGAGAATGCGTCGTCACGGTGGTTTGTACATAAGGGCAAACAGAACGGTGAAACGCGACTGCTCGCCGTGTGCTTTTTAAGCGGAATTTATGTTAATCCGTTCGCTCTCTCGCTCTCGAATAAATATATCATAAATGTACGAGGAAGGATACTTTTGGCGGATCTGAACGGGTAAACCCAGAGGATTAATCGCGAAACCGGTGTACGAAATGCGCCGCGCGCGGCATGCGGAACAATATTAATTGCACACACAGAAACTCTGAAGAAAATAATCACGCTAAAGTATATACAGTTTACGTAATAATTTCAACGTATAATGTAATAATTATATTTCCCAAATTTATATTACGTAGATAAAAACTCTAATTTAGAAAATACTGATAACGACATTATCCAAATATTGTATAGTATGATGTAATAATTATAAAAGATATACAATGTATATTTTATATTCGTGAAGTACATTACTCTCTGTATTCACTAATTAAAGTTTGACATTTTTTCCTCTCGTAAAAGCAAAATACTCTAAAAAAACTTTTCTGGTCTATTTTTTTCTAGTAAAAAGATTTTTAAAAGGAAGGAAAAAAAGAATTCATTCAGTACTCGCATTCGACGTCATTCGAGCGCGAGGGTCTGATTTGAAGATCAAACGGATTAATTGAGAAACGTTATAACATTAAAATAGTTACGAATGTAACTCATATATAGTAAGTTAAATAGAGCAGGTTTAGCCACTTGAGTTGCGAACGCATTTAATCAGAGTTTGATTCGGGTAAATGTATTCGATCGGAATTTGATTTGTGCGGGTGTGTTACCACATTTGATGCAACCAAGGAACAAGTTACAGCGAATTCGAAGGACGAAATTGGGAACATCAAGTTGGTCGAAATTAGAAACTTTCGCTGTCTCAATATGGTGGTCGTATAATCCAGTAATCCTGCAGTATGTAATACTTCACGTTAAACTAATATGCAGAGTAATCCTATATATTAGTCTTAATATATAGGATAAGCCTGCATTAGTGCCGATAAACACCACGCGAAAATTTATCGATTATACATAGAATATATATTATTTAGAATCAATGTGTAGACTACTAAATTTGTTCCAAAATTGTACTTAGTTAGTAAGTAGAAATTACATTAAAAATTTTATTTTTTTTTATATATTATAATATATAAAAAACACCCTTTACTTTCTGGACAAAAATATCTAATTGCATTTCAACATTTAATTAAAATTAAAATACGATCTTTTTAAAATCACGTTACGATAGAATTACATTTTGGAGCTGCGACTCTCATGAAGCATGATATCGTATGACATTCTAAGTTTTTGAAATATAAATTTTCTCTAAGTATCGTATTTCTACGATTTTGAAACTGGTATCAAAATGATGTAATTAAATATAGAATTATATGTACGTTTATTCATCAATAAGAATTAAAAACCTTCGTCTCTCCGAAAAGTTTTATTTGCCTCAGTTCTCTCACTGTTAACACAATTACAATAAACTCTTGGAAAGTAAGTCTCAAATATTAAAATTCTGACGATAAAAATCTACTTAAAATTAAGGGAAAAACGGGTCTCAATTAGAATATTCACTTACTATTAAACCGCTGAATCTCGCAAGGCTGACGCGTTATGGCTTCTATAATACGCGATACTTGTGCTAAACTGTTAAAAATGTTCTGAGAATTTCACGAAATAATGCTCTGAGAGAACCGGACTCCTTCTCGTATAGAGGAAAATTCTCTGGAATGCAGTTACGGATGCATGTGACGCGGCGTGGAAATGTAACTTTTACGACAGCTTGCACGTAACTCGAGACACGACGACGTTTTCACGCTGTATGTCCAAAATATGGATCTTAACGAGTCGTAAACGCAGTTTATCTTATAATACTATGAGAAGTTTAAACGTAGGATTTATATTACGACTTTTTGAGTCTTTGTTGCTATAATGTAACTTCAGATAAACCAGGTCTGTGAAGTTGACAATTCTAAATGTGAATTTTTACAAAACTGATATGGCACTTGATTATTTTATATTTTTGTCATAAATAATTATTTTTTGTCCATCCTGTAAAAATAAATTATTAACTAAACAAACAAAAGAAGCAAAGCAAATTTCGGCAGAAACACTCATACAAGTGTTTAAAAATAAATAACAAATAAAAAAATTTGTACAGTTTTTTTTATTTATTATTTCTTTTGCAAGATGAATAATAAACAATTGTTGATAGACAATTGTAGATAAAACATGAACGGACACTCGAATTTTGTGTTAATTAAAAAAAAATACTTATGAGCGTTCATGCTGAAAGCTCTCTTATTTATTTATTTATAAATTCTTTCTGCACGATGAACAACAATTATTTACAGACAAATATAGACAAAATGTGAACAATCAAATGGTATATGAATTTTATAAAAATTCGCAATTAGGAATGTCAACTTTACAGACCTATATATACATACAAATATAGATATAAATCTCTTGAAATACAACGTGCAGTCATCGAAAAATCGAAATAATTTCATTTAAATTTAACATGAAAATACTCCGATCGTAGACTTCGACAGTTGGAACACGATATATAAATAGTGCCAATAATTTTCACGGCTGCCGTTATTATTTGTTACATTATCTGACACCAGCAGACATTTTCATACGATATAATGCAGAGAGCCATAACTGTATCCTTCTTTGACGGCTGCATTCGGACAGACGGTTTATTGCGATCGTGCTCTTTTGCGCGCGCACACACACGATCATTTTCGATATCAGCAGATGCGCCTTTGACGAGGGAAAACGTTGTTACATCCAAAACTGAAAAAACGATATCGCATTGCCCTTTTGGGGTGGAGATGCAGAGAGAGGAAGCGCGAGTGAGAGCGAGACGGGGGAGAGTGGCAAAGGGAAAAAAGGTAGGCCAGCTCTTTTTCGTCTCGTGGAAAACTGCCAGCGCGAGCACGCTTGCAATTATGAGTGCACTGCCACGTCGTTGGAACCAATTCAATGCCCGCAACAGCTTGCCCGTAATTTTGGTCGCGACGGCGTGCTCGCTGTACTGTCGCTTTGCATTCAGCTCGTGTATTTCTAACGAAATTAATGTTAATCGCTAATAGCGGCGGAAAATTGGAGAGTTCTTGATGTAAAGTGAATGCCCGAAAATTCCGGGTTGTTGGCGCGACGTATATACCGATTTTCCGTGGTACTTTACAGTAACTCATGCACTTCTCTTGGACGGAAACCGGATTAGAGCGTCGCCTCTCTCAAGAATGCGTCGTAAAAAGCTCCTTCCAGATCGATAGACAAGCCGAACGAGAGTAGAATGGCGACAATGTGTATCGCGAAAGCTTTATTAATAATAAAAGCGACGAGGAGTTTTGATGTTTAACTAACGGGAAACTGTCTGCTGCGTTTCATCGTGTGACCATGTGACAGGTGGCCATTTATCATCCCGGAGGTATATCCTTCTTTGGGATAAATGACACCTTCATCATATGGAACGGCCTGACTTATTTTACATGCGTCACACACGTCCCACGGAAGCTTATTCCTCCTTATACTTAAAGACGGAGATTTCCGATGAATTATTGTGATATACGATCGGGGAGGTTTTATACTAAAATTTGGATACACTGGAAGTTATAATGAAAATCTGCACTGTGCATATTTTTACATAGACTCGCGAGCTCTGAGGGTAAGTAAACTTTAGAGAATACGCGATAATCCACTGTTATTTAACCGAACATACTCGGAATACTACGTATTGAAGCTCAAAGAGATTGCACGAAACGAAGGATTCGTTTCAGAAGTTTATAGACATACGGGTGAAAAGAGAAAGTTCGCTTCTTTCCCTGTCGTTCCCACCCGGCGGAAGTGCAAATGCATGCGTCGCTGTACAAAGGCAGAGGGTGGGCGTTTCGCGCTGCAACAGCTTGCCCATAAGCCGTCTCTACGCCACACTTGCTATAATTTATATTCAGCACGCAGACTTTCGCGTAACCGGCTTACGTGGCCCCGTCATGGGGCGACGAAAGAGCAGCGATATGTGCTCCGGAAGAAAGCACTCTGGCCTCGCGGATGCGATATCCTGTGGCCCCTCTTGCCCTCCCCAATCCTCCGTTGAGCGGAGACGGGTCTTTTCAAGTTTACGAAGCGTTAGTCAAATTGGCCGCGTAGAAACGCGCCACGTCAAGAGGCAAAGGCTTTCCCAAGCCCGTATTCGACCGGGCGAAGCGCGAGAGATCGGGCGAAGTTTCAGATCCCCGGCCGCATTAGAAAGGGGATTTCCATAAATAAAGGGAAGAGAACGGAGAGCGGGCGCTTTATGAAATTTCCGAGACCGCTCGGGAACAAGTCGCTCCCGAGGCACAACTCGCCCTTACAAAGCGGCGCGAGATTGTGCGAAAGTGACGGATAAACATTTTAACGGTGATTGTTTCACGCGCTACCGTATATAACACCGACTTTCGCAAAACGGAAACCGGAACGCGTGACTAATCGGAGGTGGAAATGACCAAAAGTAGAGTGACTCGTTCGTCGTGAGAAAAGGGAAACGCGAAGAGATGATCTCTAAAGGAGCGACGACAGATGAACGGGCACAATTGTGCTCGTGCTCGACACATACCGTATACGATATATGTATGTCACGACGTTATATTATATTTGCACACTATTATTAGCACGTACATACACTAAGCCACGTTCCACCGACGTTCCACTCGGACGTTCGCCAACCGGAAAGACGTACGAACCAACGACTCGAGGACCACGCTTATGACATTTTGTACTCCGGATTAATTTTGAAAAGGCGATTCTCCGCGAAGTTAGAATAATAACTTATAAATGTATGGACAGTTTGATAAGTGAATTACTTTTTTATTTTTATATTACTTTTTTTTTTCATTAAATTCAACTTATTTTTTTACATAGCATTCTTTTAAAAAGTCACCAAAAGGATGATTTCGTTGAAATATCTAAAATTTTGGCTAGATACAGAGGTGAAGATAATTTTGTTGAAAATAATACGTAAGACGTTTATATACATAAATATGGGCAATGCTGCTAAAAGCTTTGATATTCTAGCAGCCAGTATTAAGATTAGAAATTAATAGAACGTTTATATGAATAAAGCAACTATAAATGAGATGAATGCCAATGGTCAAAATTAGCTAGTACATATACGTATGTGTGTGTGTGTGTGTGTGTGTGTGTGTGTGTGTGTGTGTGTATCTTAAGTAAATTTATCTCGGAAATATGCAGCTTATGCTAAGCTTGTACGTCTCATATAATTATTTTGGCGATTTAACAAAATTGTTTTCAGATCTATATCTAGCTCTAAATTTACATACTTTAGCAAAACCGTTCATTCCGTGTCACGAGCGAAATCGGGATGATTTTTCGTTTCCGAAAACGAAAGGATCAGTCACTGGTTAAATTAATTTAAAAAATGGAACTTAAAAGCCGCTCTTTTTTTCCACATTAAA
The DNA here is from genome assembly GCF_001594065.2 of Cyphomyrmex costatus. Lineage (NCBI taxonomy): Eukaryota > Metazoa > Arthropoda > Insecta > Hymenoptera > Formicidae > Cyphomyrmex > Cyphomyrmex costatus. Next base: position 1,188,484 of record NW_017274977.1, on the reverse strand, counting down.
ACTCCCCCGGCTTGAAAGACCGCACTTTAATATCTCCTCAATTTCGTTGCTTATAATGCAAACACCTGCTACTTGTACAATAAATTCTATGCCACGCTAATTACTGATGCGAAAAGTTTAAGGAATAAATCCGGAAATAAATTTCGATGTCGTCGGTGAATACCCCCTCTCTCAATGCGCCATACAAATGGCACAATGAGAAATGGCCGTGGTTTATTGTCTGCCGCGAAAACTTACACCGAAAGCCTTTTCAACGGAAAGCGCGGAGGAAAGTTCCTTCCTTTTTTCCCCGCTTTTTTTTTTTACAAGCAAGATAACGCCTGCCGTGGCAGCGATTTGGTGTTCTCCGTTACGATGCGGTTGCAAATGAAAACGCCGCAGATGCAGTTTGCTCTCAGCGTTCGCTCTCAACACGTGACAGACGAACCATTTACAGAAACAGCTTATTTTATGCTATTTCTCAGATTTCTAGAGCGATTGCCTCGAAATACAAGCTGATAAAAAATCGACCTCATTAGATTTAGATGTTACTTTTGTTCCTGAAAATAATGATCACCTAAATGTTCTAAATTTAAATATAAGAATAAGAAAATAGAATTTAGAATTGAATGTACATATATTCGCGACCCAAATTATATTTTTGTAAATTCGAATTGGCGTACATTTCATTTGTATTATGAAATGAAAAATATTGATCACAATTTTAAAATTGTGATTTATAATTGTACATATCAAGTATCAATCGTTTTTTATCGCCTGCCCATTAATTTTTATTTTATATCAACTGTCGATTTTTTTGCCACAGATTAAAGAAATAAAAATGTGATTTATTTGGCTATAAAACACGATGTGCACTGGAAACTATCCCAGGCTTTATCCGGGAAAATAATTTTTAGACCTCTCAGTTTCTTTTTTCTCTTTTTCTTCCCCTTATTTTCCCTCTCCCTTCCGATTTTCTCGACTGTAGATTATTTTTCTCTCTCACAGATCGTAGGCAAGTTGGATTTCTTCCCTTGTCTCATTACACTGTTATAGAATACGCAGTTTATAGGAATCCTATTGAATGACGAAAAGAGAAACGTCGAGAGCTTATCGTACTACGATGGGAGTCTCGATAATACATAAGTCCATTTCATGCGAAGAATGTTGAAAAAGATACGGGAAAAGATAGACTTTTCAGACGTTAACTCGACAGCATTGAAACGAACGCATAAGTTTATGAAATACGTGGGAGAAAAATTTTGTTAAAGTTGCACCTGCGAGTGGTGCAATACATCTCTACAATTGTCGATTGCCTCTTTCTCTCTATTTTTTTTTCTTTTTCTCTCTCTCTTTAATTTGTAGGGGAGAGTAAAACCAAAATGATTCAATTTACAATAAATTCACATTTGTTTGGAAATTGGTAGCACGCAATAACACAATAAAATAAATATCCTTGTCGAAGTTATCGCTATAAAAAAATATAAAAAGTTGCTGTAATTTTTTATATAAATACTGTATTGAAACCAAAGTTGTGTGTACATACTTTACGTACGTTGGTTCTTCAAATTTTAATATTGTCTGAATTTACTTGTACATATAACAATTTACAAAGCTTAGTACACTCTGTTGAAAAATTAAATTTAAATTCTCTAACTTATATAACGTCTATGTGCTTTTATGGATAAAAATATTAGCCAACAATTTCAAAGCATTCCTAACAAATTAAGTCCGGTACATTAGGAGATAATTAATTTAATACTTTGGTATACAAATTTCCGAGAAAACTCGCTAATTAGCTCTGGCGTGGGCATTAATGAGAAAATAAAGTTGCAATTCATTAAATTTAAATCATATGAAAACACTTTATTAAAATTTTTAATGTCAATTGTTTTAAATTCTTAAAGTAATCTCTACGCAACTTTTTACATGATATTATAAAATTCTCTGAACTTAGTTATACGTATGAACAAAATAAGCAATCAAGAATATTTTAATCAAAATTACAATATATTTTCGTAAATGAGCGTGCAGTATGTAGATGCTTTAAGATTATTGATCGCCATTAATGTATCGAATACTTAGAAAGCACAGCACCAGAGCCATGTTAGTGGTACGGGTAACCTTGTTTCATTGAAATAACGGGTCTTGAACACGACGATTTAATTCATAACGACCACTTAATGCACCCTGCATGATGCCCTAAGCCAAGCACGACTTAACTTCCACGCATCGTTTGCCCAACAAGCATCGATAATTCGAATCGGAGTCCATATGTGTCAGATATATTAATATTCCGATGAAGATATTGGTATTCCAATTAACAAATAACGTAGATTCCGAATTCGAAATGCTCGTGATAATTCGAATTCGTGTACATTAACTAGACAATTTCGTAATCGATTCGCATAATTCTTCGGTCAATTTTAGTTGTGCATGTAGCAATTTTTTTACGGCGCTGCGACTTCCGGCTTTGTATCGCTGCATCGTCGAAAGTTTGGTGCGCGGTAAAAAGTGATTCATTTCATTACATGTACGGCTAACCTCATAGAATTGGAATTACAAGTCTTGGACGCGGCCGTTTAAATTATGACCGGCACTTAATGTACTCCGTGTGTAACTATATAAGCCGGAGCAGACTCGTAGACAACTTCATAGAGGCAGCGTGCCAGGAACTCGTAATTGTTTTGAATTAACGATACTTTAGGCTGCGTCCAACTGCGAACCATTATGCGGTTCGTCCGTAACGATTGTACGGTCCGAATGTAGCCATCGTATACAGCCGCGTTCTCTGATATGAAAAAAAAAGTAATTAAAAAAAAACGACTGTATTTACAGTCCGTCGTGATTTCGAGATATTAGGATCTCATTAGCGACGCTCCCGCATTTCGGACTGTTTAGTCGCACACAGTCGCTTTTATTACTTTAAAAATAATTAGCTGCGGAAGTGGCGTTTCATGTACCTACTAGAAAAATGCAAATTCGCCGTACGTCCATTAACTAGCGAAATAAATATTTCGGTGGTTTTTTCGTTAAGGAAGAAATGGCTGACCTGCTTTTTGAGGCCATGACACACAGTGCCGTTAAATCTAGTTTAATCAATGGACGTGCTATGTTACGTACATTGCATATACATGTAGTGCGCGTGCATATACATCGTGCATACAAATGGTACGATAACAAGATTATAACGTTTACCGATTCTTTTTTTAGAATGTCTTCAAAATTTAATAATAAAGGGCCGATTCGATTGACCTGTTAGATTAAAAAGAAATCTGTTAAATTAAATTCATTTAAATAGTTTTGTCGTCAATCTGTATACTTTTACAGCTGAATTCACTAAAATTCCTCCATTTTCAATTGCTTGTACGATGAACATTGACGCTGCTGTCGAAAACGAACGTTATTCTTTTATTAGTTCAACATGCAAAATCTGTAGCCAGAGCAAATTGGGTAGGGCGCTGTACAAACGCTTGAATATAACACAAAGGTTCACGTTCCAAGCTAAATATCACTGAGTTAACGAGCCTTTTTTAACGATTCTTCTATTTTCCTTCTTCAATATATGGTTACTTTTTTATTAATAAAACAAATGTTATTTCAAAAATGCCACGCTGGAAAAAACGTCTAGTTGCATTAATTGGGGAATTCTGGTTGAAAATGAACAAATCAGATTTTGTTAAATGTATTAAAAAATTCCAGTTTTGAGATACCCAAAATTCTGGTTGATACGAATCAGAAGCTTCTGATTCGTTTATTTTTAGAAATGTTACTCAGTGTATTATTCATATTACATTCATCAATGATACATTTATTCGTTTAATTCGGATATATTCGATTTATTGCAAATCTGTGGTTTCGCGTTTCGAGTTTTGTGACGATTGATTAAAAGGGGCTTATTTTCACATTTTCAATTATACAGCTTAAATTACATCCCTCACGCGCCTCGGGCGACCAATACAAAATATTTATGAATATTTTAGGCAGATCTACGACACGTTTACCGATGTATGAAACGAACGTATTAGGCTAGGATAACTGGGACACGATATTAATATTGATAGAGTTTATCTTTATTTAATGAGAGGTGAAAATTAAACGAAATAATTAATTAACGTGAAATCAATATGACGTGGCAGCGTGACATACAAGTGCGTGCGTAAATCACGTTGATGAATTTCAGTCGCGCGCGCCCCGATATCGCAAAGGCAATGGCGCGTTTGCGCAACGACAAACATTTTTCTTTCTCAATATTCGCGCGAGAACGCCGAAAGTTGTGTTAAGGCAAATGCATGCCCGCGAGTGATGCTTATGACGCACCGGTGAATTATCGGCGAGCATCGGGTAATGCTCGTGACGGGGAACATATTAAAAGTCTGATATATTATGCCGTTGCCGAGGCATTTTATCCAAACGCCATTTCACGTATATCTGTACAACTGGACACTTTGTTGAATGTCGCGAAAGAATTACAGATCTTTCATAATTATCATCCTTTTTCAGGCGCGCGCTCTTTAAACCGCGAGAGAAAAAGACCGACGCGTCTTCTCCAAACGTTCCTAAACGCTATATACGTATCTCTCACAAGAGTCGAGAATGAGTTAAATCTACGACAGACACGTAAAAGACGGAACCCCGCCTGTAATTAGGTTACTAATGTACTACAGAAAAGGAGTACTAAAAAAAAATTACAAAGAACAAGAAGATATTTTAACATCCCTCATCTTTTCCTGCGCGCATAATTTAAAGCAGAAATTTCTTACCGCGCTATAGTAATGCTTTATCATGTACTAATTGGAACGGCGTATGTCACTTCAGTATAAAATGTACTTCTCTCTCTCTCTCTCTCTCTCTCTCTCTCTCTCTCTCTCTCTCTCTCTCTCTCTCTCTTTCTGTATAGATTTACTTTAATTTTAACAGACAAATATTTCGTAAAATTTGGAAGATACGGAAAAGAAAGATCAGACACAAAAGTGTTTTTGAGGAGGATATTTTTAAAAATATCTGTTAGGATCAGGGAATGAATTATCCAATGTAAAATTATCTCACGCTGGGGTGTAAATACTTATTTTCATCGCTCCATTATTTCTGTCGTGTTTGCGGAACGATAGTAAACGGCGATAACGGCAGCATACACATACCTTGTCGAGGTCTATCTCGTCTTGAGCATTGAGTTCCGGACAATTGAAGATGTTGTTCGTATCGATGGCATTATCGCCCCTTGTTAGACCGGCGAATACCAACACCAACACGCACCACTTCATCGTTAGATCCCGAACTAATTAAACGCGAACCTTACAAAACCCAATTACGACAGGGGGCAATTAATACACAGGCCACTCGTGCGCGTCAGATCTCTCAATCTTTTGTACCCCGTTCTCGTACGTCTTTACTTAATATACGCGCGCATATGTGCCGTGCTCTTCCACACGCGGATGCTCAGTTACATCTATTCAATTTTCATCCGTCGTAATCACCGATGTAATGCGCTTCAAAGAAGATCTTCGCTCTCCACTTTCGCCTCCTTGAGTGATGTTTCAGAGAGACAGAGAGACTCGAAAAAGTATCCTTTTCTCTTCTGACGTTATATTTAAAGTTTCTTTTTATTGAAACAGCAAAACGCCTCTTCGCGACAGCATAGCGATATCACAACCGTGAACCACAAAGTTGACCTGGTCACGCGATTCCTCTCTGTCTTCAGCTCTCTCTCTCTCTCCCCCTCACTCGCCTTATTACTATCACACTATTCGCCCGTCCCTCCCGTTCACGATGCCGAAGCGATTTAACTTAATATCCAGCGCGCCTGTAGGCCGTCCCCACTCTTTTGACCTACAATAATCGAAACTTCTTCAGCGCATCGTGCTCGCGATCTCCCGCGAGCTCCTTCACTTCTACGCACCTCAGTTCTCTTCGGATCCCGCGGTTTACAGGGAAAATCTCGGAGTACCACGCGTGGAAAAACGCGCCACCAACACCAACATCGAGAACTCTACGAGCGTCACTTCTTCCAGATGTCCATCCTAAATCGACCGAGTGTTTCTCGAATGGAAAATTTAAATTTTCCGCCTTTCGAGTAAAGTACGTTTTGTGTCACTCTTCACTGACAAATCGAGCGACGCGACGACCGTCGCCGTTGACATGTAACTTCGAAATCCTACGGACGATTGCGCGGAGCTGCGCTTCAGCGGGCGTCTTCTCGGGGAAAAAGGACAACTTTTCCGAGAGGGTAGTAAAATCCCCAATAATCAGACTGGACGTTTTCGCCGACGGATTTTCGGAGATAATTCCTGAGATACGGACAGAAATACCGTGGCGATGTAATCGAGAGAAACTCGAAGGCGAGCTTCGTAATTCCGCGCGGAATGAGGTTCAGTTTCTCTCCCTCTCCGATCCGTTGGTTGGATTGCTGTACCGTCGTTTTCAATTTCCGTTTTCACCCTTCCCTCTCGTGGGCTGCGAAAGCGAGCGGGCTTTCTCGGACAGTCGCAATATCACAAGCGTATCCACCAGACGATAGACGGATAAATGGAGAGACGTATAGGTATATCGTACTCTGCTCGCTCCCGTTCGCGTATGCGAATACGATCGCGTAACACGATTCGCAACACGTCGCCGATATATACCTACGATCTCCGCAGGGAGGGATGTGTACGCGACGAAGTCGGAGGGCACTCTGACGTTCCAGCTGCTCTGTGCTGCGCTGGTCCTCGTTCGGCACAGCACGGCACGCCACGTCCGTCCTTCCTCCGTCGCGACGCCAGAACGGAGTGAGAAAGAGAGAGAGAGAGAGAGAGAGAGAGAGAGAGAGAGGAGGAGGGGGGGGAGGGAAAACGGCAAATAACGACGGTGGGCGGAAAAGCGACGGAGGATCGCGAGGGAATCTGAAAACAGAGACAATATGGGATGGTCGACGGGACTCTTATACTCCCCGCTGTGGGACCGTATAGTCATCTCGTGGAACCTATAGTATCGCGCGATAAAGATGTTGCAAATTACGAGATGCAAACGGGAAGGCACGCGGGTGGAATAGAAACCGACCTGTGCGAACCTTTTGTAACTTTATACTGATACGCCCAATTTGTATCCTCTCTCTCTCTCTCTCTCTCTCTACGAAAAGAATTTGAATTCTTTAAAAAGAAAACAGTTAATCGTCGTTCTCTTTTAATCTTAAAGATAAAAAGGTTAAAAAAATAATTATACATACATTTCATAAATAAAAGTTATATTTAAAAATAGGGATTTTATTCTTCCGTAAGATATTCTGCTTTAAACATGAAAAATGCAAAGACTTGAAAGTATAAAAAATGCGAGTCTTTTTAAATAGAAAAGAATATTATTTCTCTGCGCGAATGTTTCCTCCGTGCTAAAGAAAAATAATTCTAACTCAAACGATCTTATAACGTATATAATCCATAAACATTGGGAGTATTATAAGTGAAACACTTTTCTTTTTGTATGACAGCCTCTCTTCTCTTTCTCACGGATTTATTTCTAAAGGAATAGCCAGATAATTCGCCACGAACGGTTCTCTTGTAGCCTGTTGTGGATAAAGCGACAAATTATGAGATTGACACTAAATTTTTTAATACATGTTTCTTTACATAATTCTAATCTTTATGTGTAAGGGAGAATTGCCGTATGTGTGTACTGGTCGCTTAAAACGTATCTCATCAATATTTTATATTATTACTTTATAACAATAATGTAGACAAAAATATAATAGCCTATGTCTTGTTTTATATGGATGTCAACGTCGTTTTAAAAAATCAGGTACATCTGATATTAATTTTTAATCAATCTTTTTATGTAGCTGATAACAACACAGCATTCAACTTTATTATAAATTTGTGTATTTTTATGAAAGATTTATTGTAGAATATTTTACATTCACTATATATACACATTTGTAACCATTATAATGATTAAATTGATATTTTTACCAAAAAAATCCATCAAGTTTTCTAAACCGTACCATCACAAAATAAGACTCGTAATTGGCAATAATAAAATAATTGATATCAATACAAATGTCAAGTACAAAAATATATTTGAGCCAATTTTATTTTCTCGTTATTTGTCTTTTCATCGCTATATTTACAATTATCGAATATCTGATTTTCTTCAATAAATTATCAAAATTAGATATTGATTAATTATAATATTAGTTAATGATTTCTTTTATTAATCTCATACTTTCAATTATTTTCGTTCATATTTGTGAAGGAAATGATAAAAGATATCTCTAGGTATATACGATTTAGGCGACCAGTTACCTGAATCGTACTTTTTGTAGCATGTTATAAAAAGGACTATAACAAATTAATTTAAATACTTGGAAAAATTAAACATGTAATGATGAGCGTTCGAAATCTCAAATTAGAATTTTTAATAGTTATTTGCATACAAAACAGTACCAAATGGGAAGTATGATAAAAAAAAAAGGTTAAGTTACACACTCGGCAACACTATCCCCTATATAATTTCATAATTCTTCATATATTTACATATATGAATACTAGTTTTTATATCTACATTATTCTTTACTTGACAAATACACAGAAATATGGGAAAGGAAAAAGATTACATGTGAAAAGAAAATTTCACGAATATTTCGAGCTTTACAGTTTTCTCGGAAACTTCTCGTTGAAACTTCCTCTTTCGAGTTTGCCACAATACCATTGGGATCATATCGACCGCGCCAAATATCTTACACCCCAAATCGTGCTCATAGAGCCACAATAGCTGAATCGGAAATTTCTGCTGGGCAAGATAGGGTTTGATCGACATCTTAATGTTTCACGTCTTATTACGAGTTATCGTTCGGAAAAGTAGAAAGGCAGAGAAACTATCGCGATAGAAAATTACGTGATATTAATTTAAAAACAAATATCTAAGACTTAGTCATTACTTATCTTCTCACTTTCGATATAGATAAACTCGTGTACCGTGCGATGAAGATGTTGCTAAATATAAGATGCAAATGAGAAACTGTGAGTACTGATAGAATAGGGATATGCAATCTCTGAATCGTTCTACTTCTCCAAAATGGATTTTGACAAAAATGATCGATTTGAATCAAGCTTTGTTGAAAAAAAGATTCTTCACAAAAAGATCGAATTAAAATAGTGTCCTTTGTTTGGAAAAATCGACTTTCGTGAAAAAATCAGTTTAAGATCTTTTTTTATTTAAGAGAGAGGAAGAGAGAGAGAGATCTTTTTATAAAATCACAACAACCTATGAAACTATGGTAAAATAGCAACCGATGGACCTACAGACTTTTTGAAACCATACGTTTGATTTTTGTGCTCTCTAAAAAAAATTAATCGTCAATTTTTTATCAGAGATTGTGTCGGTCATTTTATATATTCTTTCTGTATATACACATATTTATCTTTATTTATTTATTTGCATAATTTATTTTTAAAGTGCATGGTTGTAATTTTACATATTCAGAAAGAATTTTTGTTTACGAAAAAAATACGCTTTTCGTTTACTACATATACTTTTGCGTTAGACGCATAAATATTCCTCTTTACAATTGTAAACCGTCTCGCTTCTCTTTTACATAAATGAATAAATAGTTTCTTGTAGTTAATAGATATCTAATTGTGAGATCTAATAGTGACGAGAAGTATCTCAAAGTTGTAATCGTTAAACTGGCAATTTCATGGTTCGCAAGGCACAAAATGTAGCGAGATGAAAAACGCGAGAAAACGCTGGATCCGCAAAGAGATGCTCGAGGAACAGTCGAGAAATGAGAGGCAGGGAGCATTGTACCGGAAACGACAAAGAGGAGGCTAGTGCTCGTGAAGCTCTGCAGATCAAGACGATAAGACGTGTGAGAGAAACGAGGAACGGGGACGCGGGGAATGAACGGTCGGAGCTGTGTCCATCGTGGTGACCGCATCGCTACAATGAGAGTTTAATTCGTTCATTGAGACCGCCGTATGGCGCAGCCCGCGTGCTGCCATCGTTGATAGAGTAGCAGTGACGAGATCGTGAGCGCCCGACTCTGCGAGCGAAGATGTCTGGCAGAAGTGCACTATGTACCGCAAATAGCGGTGTAAAGTGTCTGGGTACAGGTACACGTCTCTTCCCAAGTTTTCCCGCTCTTACTGATGAATCCACGGGAGGAGTTATAGAGACCATAACCTCCTCCCCCTTTAATCGCCATTTCTAAAAATATTTTTATATAGCAAAATATTATATTTTTTGTGGTAATATGATTTTAAATAAAACTGATAAAGTTTTATGAATCATACATTTAAATAATAACTTTTTTAATGTAATAATTTAAATAATAATAATTTAATACTTTTTTATCTTTTCATATTTAATCTTAAAAAAATTTTATTTTAGGCGAGTCAATGGCCTCATTGACAAATTTCTGGATCCGCTAATACCAGTTCTCTACACACCTATAGATACTACAAATAAAATACCTTTCGCGTCGTTTACGAGAAAGTAAAGCGCATTTACACACGCGGAGCCCATTTATGTTTAACATTTCCATGGATATACATAGACTCTCTTAGGAAACATCGAAGACCATCACGCTACTACGGGATCTAATTGCGTTTTTTTTGCGTAGCACGAATAATTACACGCTTTGTATTAATGTAATGGGTTTATTTTGCATTTCGTAAAGATATTAGTTACATGCGTGATATAATTCAAATGTAATATGTCGCGTGAGCCAAAATATTATACTTGTTGAAAAGGCACTTGTAGATTGAGAACACGAGATAGTAGAGCTTCCTGTAATATCTATTTTTCTAATTTAATTTTCAATCTACTCTTTTTTTCCCTCGTTTGTTTTAAATCGTATTTATCAAATATCGCAGAAATCTTTCTACTTTTTTCAAATCGTGTCAAATATCAATTAATTCTTTATAGGAATAAGATCAATATTAAAAAAATTTTTTTCAAAAATAATCGTTTTTTATTCTAATAATTGACAAAGATGAATAATTTATTGTAATCAGAAACTTATTAGGATATAAAACTTTTAAGAAAAGTTACAGATATTGAGCAAATTTTATCATTAATCGATCAATAGAAAAAATTACTGTTTTTTTTTTCACAATATCTTCTCAATATTTTCTCAAAATTAATATAATATTTTAGCTAAATTGTTAATGCATTTCATTTAAATAATAACACTACACAATAATAATGATCAATGTATTAAAGTAGAGATATAAAATTCTTTTCTGCATTATTAAACAAATTAATATTTCCCACAAAAATTTGTAATTTGTAATATTGCGAAATATTTATAAAAATGTAAAACATTCGAAATATTTAAGTAATTTAAAAAATGATTTTTATATATTGTATATTATATTTTTATACTGTGGAATTAATCTAATAGAGTGCTGTAATATATCGAAATAGAACCGCTCGCGCGGTTACTAAAGAAAATTATTGTTTCTTAATATTTGTTAAGAAACAATCAATATAAGAACTCTCTGTTAAGCTTCCCAAGTAAAAAGAAAACAACGAATCGAAATGCAATATCATCCTAATTTTCTACCATTCGGCTTACAGTATTATTAATTCTCCTCGCTTCAGAGACGTCACGAATTCTCGGCGGAGAACTATACTCCGAAGTTGTTAGCCCGTACTTACCGGAATGACGTGCTGTCAGTCTTGCTCTCCAAGGAGATCGATTGTTAACTCGGCGTTCGCAGCCCATTCCTTTTTGCTGGTCGACCGCGTTTCATAAGTTCACGAATGTAAGTATGACTAATCGCGGCGCAAGCAAAGATGCATGACTCGTGAAAATAATTATATGTGTTGTACGATAATGATTAGAAGTCTCACAGTTCGAGAGAGGCTGCATTAGCATTAATAGTTTATTTTAAAGTTACCAGATTTTATTGACTGAATCTGAGGATTTTCTTTTAAATAAAAATATATAAAAATAGTGTTATTTTATACATTGTTTTAGTTCACTTAATTGCATTAAAATTAAACCGAAATTTTAAAATGTTCAATGTTTTCTACTCTTTAAATTATTATCAATAGCATATAAAAATCTTTCTCTAGAAATTGAGGACATCTGGTAATCTTACTTTCCCATTTAGGATTTTACAATCGGTCCAATGCTGGGCCATTACTGGTTGCCATAGTTCAGGTACTGGTCTAGTACTGGCCTAGTACTGGATGATAACTTGGACTCAGCACTGACAGATGGTACTGATGACCCAGTCATTTTCGTCAGTTATTTGCCATTGATGGCTCAGTACTGATTGACAGAACTTTGGCCGTCAGTCGACAGTTGCAGCTTTGCCTACACGTTAGTTTCGTCGTAACTGTTGGCGACCCTGCATAGATTATTTTGATTTAAACAAATAATGGAAACGATTAAAGGAGTAATAAAGAGTCGGCACAGAAAACAGTGTGCAAAATATATGTATAACAATCGATACTTTAACAATTTACCGACATTAACGTATGTCAGAATCATGATAAAAATTCAGAAATTTATAATGTCGGTAAATTATTAAAGTATCGATTGTTATACATACATTTTGCACACTGTTTTCTGCACCTACTCTTAATGCATCTGTAATAGTCTCTATTATATATTTGAACAATAATAAGTGTTTTGCTTTATTTTTTGCTTTATTATTAATTTTGATTTAATTTCTCGTATGGTTTTATAACGATTGCAAATGTGAAAAATGAAAATTAAACAGCGTATTTGAACGTAATATCGTCCGGCCGCCTCTCTCGTCGACGTAATAATTTTTTGAGAGTTCAACTAAAATATGAATAAGGAATTACGTTAAACGTGCTGCGTGTGTTTGAGCCATACAATTTGTTGCGCTGGACTGTTCGTCATGTGTTAAATATTTATGTGTCACACGCGCGACGCAGTCAAACACGACGTATTTGCCAATGATATTCGATGAATACAAAGCATCTGTATCGATCAATACCGAATTACGTTCCATCATCGAATGCTCCATCGTTCGCTCCCCAGTGTGAATATTTATATACGACAATTTCATATTTTACACTTGCCCATTTCGTACCAACAACTAGAATTACAAGCTTTACCAAATGCTAATTAGAAATTGCATCTCATGCATATTTTTCTCAACTTCGTGTTCTGAAAAGGTACATCAGCAGCGCGCGGTAGAATAAACTTTTTCGTTCCGCTTTCTCCTCGCAGGATCATGAAATTATTCAACATGGAATTTATAATGATTAGGTACAGCATCAAACACGCGATGTAAACGCGATCGCTTATCGAAATTACGGCAAGAGTATGAAAAACATGAAAATATGATAAGCTCGTTACGTGCTCTTCGACATTTCACCCACGCTCTCTCGCCAATCTCTCGTCGAAATGCACTTCTTGCCTGCATTTCGCACAAGTGGATTAATTAAAGCAGGAGATTATCAACTGCGCTGAGTACTATTAAAGTAGTTTTAAAAAACGGGAACGTTTATGTGCGAGCATTAGTGGGGGGTGAGATTTACAGGGCATTTGCAACGAGAACGTATATATATACATACTAATTTTTTCCTAGAGAAGAGAATCCTCTTTTTAATAAGACACTCTAATGCAATCTGATGAGCTGAGGGCTACAAGATAAATATACTATATGGTTCATAAAATTTTAACTAGATTATTATAAGTATAGACGATAAAAATAAAATAATAAAAATTGATCCAGATAAATCAAATAAAAGAAAGAATTCTATTTACGATCGAAGCTAATGTTCAATAATATTTATATGCAAATTTTTGCAAATAAATTTTTCATCTCTATAAACTGCACGCCGATTCGGTTGGTCGGAAGTGAAACGCAATCGCAAATTGAAATATTAATCTCAAATTATATATTGATTTCAAACTTATAATGATGCGTTAATTTAATAATAAACGCTATAATAAGCATCTTAAAAAGTTGCAAACAGAGAGAGAGAGAGAGAGAGAGAGAGAGAGAGAACTTATTATTACGTATTCAAATCTAGTTAACGCGCGCGAACATTATAAATAATTAAATTTGCAGTTTTAACTGGCAACGAGCGGGATGTCTGCGAGAGTAACAATTCAAATCTCGGTGTACGCTTATTTGTTCGCGATGCGAACGCTTATCCTGCTTGTCAGAATTTTATCAAATGCGCCCGGATATCACGTTCGCGGGGATACCAATTAACTGCTCGAAACATACAACGCCGGCATACGCGGTATTTCTTTTAACGTTAATGAACATTCGCGGTACGGGCGGGCAGAATTATTGTTACGTTTAGTTTAAAAATTATGTTCGACGATTAAATATTTGCTGTTATACGGAAAATGTAACTCGCGGAATCAAAACGCGCCTCGTGCATTCTCGATTTACCTCGCTAATGAAAGCTAAAGTTTTGTCAGACAATACTTGCGAGACCGTTCACTTCATTTCCGTTATTACGTACGCCCACCGCGATAAATCTGCTTGTTTTCATTATTACGCTGAACAAAATGTCCCGCGTTGGGCCGACAAAGCGCGCCCTTTGTAACGTTATCTTTTCTTTGATTAGGGATAATTTTATCAACGCGAAAAAATGGTAAAAATATAATCTAGGCTAGCGTGCAACATCGCATGTCTTTAAAAAAATTTTGATCGAAATGGAACAATTATATTAACATTTTCTGTGAATCTATTCGGAACAGCTGCAAAATAGTAATGATAACATAACAATATTTCAAAAAGCCTTTTGAAATTAGTCTAGCTCTACTCACATTGTACGCGTAACATTATGGATATTCGTCTCCGTTATTTTCCATGATATTTTCACCGTAATAAAATTACGCCGCGCGTTGCTCTTCATTTTTCCGCCCGAGAATTAATACATATCGCGGTGGGAAAATTCATATCAAAACTCTTCGCAGAGGGAAAATTGTGACATATATATCCAGAGACAGGTCGCGTTAAAGTAGGTTTTAAAATCCGCACAGTCGGTCGATCAATTGCGACACTTTAATGAACCACAAGAGAGAAAGAGGAAGACAAAGAGAAAATCGCGAGTGCGGTTAAGCTGACTTGTTTCGTTCGGACTCGACAGACCCTTCGAGTCTTCGTCTTTTTATTTACCAAAGAGGAAGAATGTGCGAAAGAAAAGGACAACGATTATTTTTCCGTAAGTCCCCGACGACGACGTGAAATAAGAAGAAGATCGCAGTAAGTACTGCTCGCTGAAACGTGCCGCATCGTCGTTGCAGCAAGTAGTACGAGTCGACGACGGGTCCGACCATTACTGTCGACGAAGAACGAGAAGGATAACGGCGCATCGTTCTCTCGCTTAAATTAAACTCGACGATATCTTCGACTTTGCCATCCCGTCCCCCTTTTTAATTTCGACAATACTCCACGAGAGTACTGGAGGATTCTGAACCCGCGTTAACGAAGGAGTAACCGAATCGTCGATGTATTCTCGAATGAACATGAAACGAATTTGGCGTTTAAGATGTACGAAATGAGAGAATATATATATACATATTGTATCATATATCACAAGATTGAGATAAGATTATTTCAGAACTTGAACAGACTGCGCTCATAATAGATTTCTATATTTAAGACTTTACATGAAATAGTTCGAAAAACGCGTATACGATTTTTTATTGCTGGAATAAAATTTATAATTGTTCAAAGAGACAATTTACTTACATATATTATGTATATTACGTATTGTGTATAAAAAAGATAGTTCAAATTCGATGGTTTCGTTTCTTTCTAATAAGAAGAAGCGATAGAAGATTAACGATAAAATGTAAAGAAGATAAAACTTCGATTACACTGTATTATTAATATTTAATATTCGTTAAGTTAGAATCAAGAAGACTTGTAATTATCTATTTTTATTGCATCAACATTAGTTTTAAGTATAGTTCTGTAATGCAATAAAAATTACAATAACAATTAAGATTATCTACAAGATTGCGTTACGATTTTTTTGGTTTAAATAACTATCTATTTACAATACACGGTAATTCGATAAATTATTTTACTAGTAAAATATGAATATTATAAATTATAAAACGATTAATTAACATTCTTCCCGTTAATTTGCATTGAAGGAAAAAGTAATGAAAAGATAATATTATTTCTTAATGATGTTTTACCCGATTTATTTCAAAAAATATTACAAGTAAATCTTAATATTAAGTTTTTATATAAATAATAGACCCATACATGTTTTATTAAATTTAAAGTTAATAAAATTTTATTATCTACTTGTTAACATTTGAACCGCGGCTATGCTATTTTTGACCCATCTGTCAGTTATTCTTTTTGAGTTAATTTGGATTTATACATAGAGAGCTTTAAATTTTTGACTTTTTATAAATAATTATAATTATAATTACAAGTAAACTTTTATGATGACAACCCTTTCTCGTAAAAGGCTAGATTTACCTTGAATCACGATTAGATTAATTTAGATCCGCAGTTCTAGTATAAAATTATGTCATAATGGAGGTTAAACTGTTCCAATAAATGTTAATTCTTTGGACTCAGCAGTTAAAAAAAAAAAAACGATAGAATTATAATCGCGCGTTATTAAAAAAATAATGCTGTTTAAGTGAAACGATTGAATTTAACATCATTACGTTTTGTATTCTTCTCTACAGCAGAATTTTTTTATTATTCTAATTACGAAATAAATTACTCCGACATGCGTTTTGAAATAGCACTCTCCGGAATTTGAATCGGAAATTCCGGGATCCTCGTGAAAATATCGATCGATTTGGCGTGCGGCGTTCGACCAACTCCATGAATAAATTTACATCCATCGAACCGGGAAGTCTCTACTTTTCTAATTGCAATCTCGCTTATTTGCTCGACACGTTGCGCTTCTACCGTGTAGGGACACAGAAACGGGAAGCATGTATGCATGCTCGCTAATATTTTAATAGTCATGACGGTAGCGCCAGGCGGCTGCCATTTGTCGATGACGAGGAGGGATTTTATCGACGTGTTGACTTTACCGCCATTTCGCCAGGCTGCCGACTACCGGGTCAATCGCACCGTGAAAATCGGATATGACGTTTGCTCTGCCTGCTATCGCGAGTGTTCTCGGCAGCCAATCAGGGTCATATTACGCGAAAGTTCGTACGCGAAATCACGGTACCCAGCGGAGCGCAGACCACATTCGTGCTTGCTCTTTCTCACAATTTTATGGAGTAGAACGATAAGGAAACTCCTTCCACTGTTCCACTTCTACAGCATCATTTTTAATATTGCATTTTTTCATCAATTTATAGTCAGTCTTCTTCTAATGAAAGACAAATCTAGTTTAAAATCAACATTTATCGGAACTTTTCACTTTTTATTATTATATAATTAAATGAGAAAGCTCTTTGAGTTAAAATTCAATTGATATGCTATTTACTTTAAACTAATGGAAAAATGCTATCGTATGGAAACTTAATTTATCGAAATTCTACTACTTTTAATTATTCGACTGTTAGCGAATTAAAGCATCAGTCATAAAAATAATGCAACAATTATTTAAAATGTATGTTATTTTTCTTGTGATATAAATTAGATTTTGATTAAAAAACGCTAAGATTTGCAGTTTGCTTTATCATTTTTTTAAATAATGATTTTTTTCTAAACTTTTGATTGCTTATAAATATAAAGATATCTTAATTTATCTTAAATAAATTTTTTTAAAGCATAATCTTAGAAAATAATCAGTACAGAAATATAAGTAAATCTCGATTTTCAAAAAAATTTCAACACGTTTTAATCCGCCATTTATCGCAATATCCTCTTACTATATTGTTCCATGTGATTTTTAGCGTTCGGTACTGGAACTTGTAACGGTTTTTCGAAACACCGCGTGTCTTTGACGACTTGGTCGTAGCCCGCAGACCGTAAAGTATTAAAGCCAGCGGAAAACTACCAAGTTAGATCCGACAAATGCTAATACTTCTCCGCGCGAAATCCGCCGTTTAATCCCGGAAATCCTCCGCGACGAGAACGCGCTGAGGTATCTTTCCGATTTTCCGGTGGCGCGGCTCCTTTAAATTTTTCCGCACACAATGGTCTCTTACGGGAGTCAATAAATTTGCTTTTCCATTTAACTTCGCGGCGCTCTAGACACAAGCGCCGGGTTTTACAAGGGCCGCTGTAAGGAAGGAAAGAAGTACCTACGGCGATTGCGAGTGAGTGTCAATAGCCAACGCGCAAATACTCAGACAAACAGCCGGTACGGAACGAGAAAACATTTTCGGCAGCATTCTCAGGAAGCTACCTCTCTCTCTCTCTCTCTCTCTCTCTCATTCTTTCTTTCTTTCTCTGTCTTTCTTTCCGAGTGCTGTCCTTTATGGCAAACACGATCCTCGTTCGTCAAGTATACCCTGGAGATAAGCCGGAAAATACGGTGCGCCCTTAACGCACCCGCACTCGAGATACCGCAACTCGGCACGAAAAACTGATGTATTATGTATTTATTTATTTCTCCCATGTCGCATGAGGAAAGAACCCGGGGATCCGGCACACGGTAATGAATTATGCATCTGATAAGATTACAGACGCTTTGCCGAGTTACGCATACGCGAATATGCGCAAGAAGTTTCGTGATTAGGCAAAACGTCCTCGAATCGTTGAATCAAGGCTCGGATAAAATTATTATCCGGTTATTTGCGTAGGCCAAGATGGAAAAATCTTATTTGCGAATAAGTCACGTCTTGCGATAAAATTTACTATACTTCGAATTCCAGTAGTAATGTAGATAAATTATATTTATACTGAGCTGTCCTACTTTAGTTTACTAAATTCGAAAATCTCCTTAAAAAATTAATTCTTTCACGAAAAAAAACCATTTTGCTGAATTATCTAAAAATTTAGCGTACATAGAAAAAATCGAAATATTCGCAAGCAAATGCTACATTTGTGATATTTTCTTCAATATTTAAGTTGAATTATGTTCCAGTGTGACTGGGCATGTACTATTATGTCAGGACATTTACACAAGATGTATTTTTAGTCTCAAATGTTTTTTTTTTATTACAATATTAGAATTTAATTGTATATTTAAACATTATTTTTAAAAATATTTGAGATTAATATATAATATAAACAAATATAAAGTTTTGTGTAAATGTTCGGACATAGATATGTGTCCGGTCACTGTGACATTTATCTTATTGGTTTTAAAAAAATTTAACTGTGATGAGAAAATATTGAGAGAAATATTTCTAAAGTGTGAAATATCTTATTGATCGTAAAAGACAAAATAGATGGTTTATTTTCTAAATAATATTTTCTAATAAAAAATATATTTCACGGTATTTATAAATTAAATATAGGCACACATTTCAGTGATATAAATATTTAAGTATTTCTTTTTTTTAGTGTAAAAGATCTGGAAATAATTTTATTAGCCTACAAAACCATTTATGCATGTATAAGAAATTTATACAGGATAAGCAGTACTACAAAATATTTTTGGAAACTAGCTGGAGCGTCCTACATAATTATTTTGAAGATCCAACAAAATTATTTTCTGATCTGTATCTAGCTAAATTTTTTGATAATTCTACAAAACCATTCTTTCTCTCCATGTGAATAGAAGGGAATATATATATATATATATGTATACGGAATTTGCTGGTAAAAAGTGAAACAATTTGTTTCTCTACGGCGCAGCAAAACGGGCGAAAAGGAAAAAAATTTGAACAATTCTATCTGCCCTTTGAAAAGATTCGGCAGATTTGTACAATGCAGGCTAACGCAAATTACGTTACGTCGCGCAACTGGTTTGTATAACAGGAAAAAAATAGGAGAAGAACTCAGCAAGTGGGCGGACATGTGGATGGAAGTGCGGCGGAAACTCGGAAAGTGGGTCGCTCGAAAGTCGCACGAAGTAGATCGGGTAAGGGCGATGCGGCCGGGACGATAATTAATATCAGTTTAAACGGCAACTTGGAGGATGCAATAAGTTAATAAGCGAAGCCGCTCGCGCGAAGTTTCGTACCCACGATCGAGCATCCGACCCGCCAAAGTCTGAACGCAATGTCTTTAGCCACTTACACCCCCATACATCTTACTCGTACACGTACACGCGCATATCTCGGATATCACGACGCGATTAGGGTTGTACCCCGCAGTGCTGTGCTCTGCGAACTAGGAAGAGATTTTGAATTGCATTCCAGCTGCAAGAATTGAGAGAAATCATGGAGATCGCTCATTATTGCCATCATTAAGGTCTTTTCTCGGATATTTCGAAAATCGCGCTCATCTCGTCGGCATGATTTCCGCTAATTATTGTAATAAACACTCGTCAGCGTGTTTCCCAGAATTTCGGAATGCGTCCCCCATGGACACGTGTTTTCCATGTGTTACCAAGTTGATTACGGCGCTGGGCGATCCGTGGAGAGTGTACGCTAGAACGGAGCCACGCTCACGCAGCAGGAATCTCCAGTTTCGGGTTCGAAGCTACCCCGCAGGCATGCTTATCAGCCTCACGGGTTCTGCCAAACTATTGCTCGCATCCTCCGCAACCGATATTCCCCGCTATGCTCCCCCTTCTCTTTATCTGTCCGTCTGTCTGTCGACTTATCTATCTCGCTACTTCTCCTCTGCGCTCGATTAGCACCGTGGTATTGATCTGAATGCTTCCCGCAAATCTTGCTCGTTCTACCAAACTTGCGATGTTTCTCAATCCTAAAGAACAGGTATGGAAGGAACGCATTATTTGCAATACCGTTGCTTTCTTATAATAACAATTTGATGATGACTTTACGATTCCTCATATGTTAATAACGCTAGGGTTACATTTCTTTTTAAATTAATTTATTACTTGTTACGTAACGCAGTAAAAGTAATATATGTGCGTAGTAAAACTAAAGCGTTATTTTTACTATAATACACATTACTTTTATTTGTTACTTTTTAAAACTTTTAGAGTGAATTATCATTCTAAATGAAATCAATCTTAAGGATTGAAAATTGAGCATCCTGTTTCAAGATTGGCTCAGTTTTCACTCTTTAGAGTAAGGTTCCATCTACTCCAAAAAATTTAGAGAGTTCGTAATGAGTAAAGTAACAAATTACTCTTTTTAATGAAGTATAACACGTCTCTTTAATAACAATGACTTAACGAGTCTCTTTTAAAGATTGACATTTTTAACTCTGGTGTTATAAAAAATTGCAAAATCATTATCAAATTGTTTTTATAAAAAAATATCAGTAAGAACAATGGTGCGTTACAAGTAACGTGTTACTTCTCATCATACCCTGCTGGATGCAGTTACGTACTCTTTAACTCTGAATCAGTGGATATCAACACTGATTATTCAGTGGCGTATTTGGCACTGGATAATCAATGAAATTCAACTAAAAGGGAAGGAACATTTGAGCATTATATAATACTTAAAATACTAATATTAGCACATCAATTTTAATTTTTTAAATCCATATTCATTGAATTTATGCAATAAAACAAAGTTAGTTAGACTACATAGGTTATCACTAAAGGAAAAGATTGGCTGCTGCAAATTAAAAATATTATGCTATATTCTGCCAATCTTTTCTTTCAGTATAACTACGTTAGGGATTTCATATTTCATTCACTGATTAATATCAGTGGCATACTTTTAGGATTGATATCAGTGATTATCCACTGATTCAGATTTAGAAAATATGCATTTGCAAAACAATTTCTGTTGATTTTTAAATAAAATTGTACTATTTTTCTTATTTATTTATTACTTTAATTACTTACTGTGTACAATTAATAATTTTACCATGAATTAGAATAATTTCTGATTGTATTTTAAGATGTCACCACTTTTAAAAAATTTCAGAATTATCTGTCAGAGCATCATGTGTTCGTGAATTCTACAAAGTAATAGAAACTAAAACAACCGAGCTGCTTATTTGGAATGCGTGAAAATAACGAACGATAACGAACTCGCGTTAGAAAAGCAGGACTAAGCGGGGCTTGGCATAGATGGATATGCAAAGGTGCAAACTGCAAGGTGAGAACAATCACAAAGCTTGTTGGACGTACCGTTGGCTTCGACATGTCGCTAATAGGTAAACACACGTGCATAAACATACCCTTATCCGTGGAAGATGTACGTGCCTATATGCTCGAACTGGTCCAGAGAAACCGAAATTACATCGAGAGAACGTCGAACTTCCGCCAAACTTCCGTAGAAACCTCGGATTAAAGTCCAATAATCGGATATTTACCCTACTATACATAGGGAGATTGAAGAATAAAGTTAAACAAAAAGTTTGAACAACACAAAAATGTCTAAAAAAAACATCCTGATATTTTAATTCCAATTATATTATGAAGTTACAACAAGCGCAACAAACCATTCGTTAAAACTTGCAAATACTGTCGAGTCTCTTTTTTTGTCCCGTTGCGCCACACTGCAATTTTTTAGTTTCATTTCTTTACAGAAAAAATAAAGCGCGCACATCCAAATCGGTATCTGCTACAAAGAACGCTTCCAAAAACATGAAACGTTATACAAACATTTATTTTACGCCTGTTATAAAAAAGTAATAGAGCACCGAATTTGCATTTGATGAATAATATTTTCGAGCTTGATGGTAATTATGATTTTGAAGGTAAAGAGAGAGAGAGAGAGAGAGAGAGAGAGAGAGAGAGAGAGAGAAGAAAGTTTAATATTTTTTACACTAATTTGATCATTCCAATGTTAAGGCTGTCCATTTACCACTGTCTCAGATTATGACGTCAGAAGCTAGCGAGCAAACACAATAAAAATTCTTGCACAAATTACATTTAAATAGAAATATTTTTCAATAAAATAGCATTTGCATTTGATGGACAGACATATAATAAACTTATTAAATATATCGAAAATTATATTATTGTTTCGGAAAGAAATTAAGTTATATTTGTCTATTTCTGTACAGAACAGCATACGAAATGTCGTATCATTTAATTATTTCGTTAAAACTCTACCTGTATAATATCGATTTTTTTAACTGTGTAAGCAAATTCTATATTTCGTGGAAATTTTATTAAGTGTGTCATCACAAGTCGAAATTGGGCAGAGATAAAACTGTAATAATAAAAGCATACACACCAGTTTGTGAAACGGATAACAGATTGACCTAAAATGTTGAGCATAAAGTGAAAGTTATATTGTTTTTCAAACGGAGAGTGCGACACAAAGAGAGAGAGAGAGAGAGAGAGAGAGAGAGAGACTCAGAGACATTTTCACCCACATTGTACCGTTCAGTTGTGCCGTACATTATTTGAAGCTTTATGTCGAAAAGCACAAAAGCGCGTCTCCAAGAGATTGTGAGATAAAACAGCAGTCATATTGAATGTTATTCATTTGAGATATTTTTCCAAGCTTTAGTAATCAATTTTATACCAATTCTTCACTCTACATTTCGCAAATTACTGTCAACTACACCTTCACCTTATAACTCATTTCCAGATATATGGTTATTTATTAATTAACAAAACAAAAGAAGAGTTTGGGATATTTTACAAGTCAATTTTATTGATTATAAGTATTATTGATTATAAGTTTTATTGAAATGCTTCATTATTAATATATTATGCCAGAAGTTTTATTATGTATTGTATTTTCTCGCTTTTGACGTCATAATCTGAGATATATATATATATATATATGTAGTAGTGGTAAATGAATAGCAGTTTTAAATTTAAATTCTCGTATGCTTTCATCAGAGATAAAAATGAAAGAAAAATTATATATCGAAATTGGTGGAGAAAATTCTAATGAATAATTTTAATTTGCACGCACATTCATAAAAGTTTGTAATTTAGATATTTAGATTTGATTATAAAGGATTAAGAAGAATTTATTTGCATTTTTGTAAAAGTAATTCGGTAGAATGTATATATAATATTTAATCTTTACTCAAAAATATACATTTTATTTAATAATTTCAACTAGTAAAAAGAACGCGCATATTATGAATTCTTTTTTATTATTGCGAATTATCTCAACTCGCACTCATTCGAAATTTAATAGAATATTTGACATACTGCAGTCACACACGTAACATTAATTGATCAAACAGAATATTCATTTCCGGTGATAGACTTTGGTTCTCAATCCACGTTATCCTTCGCTGATAATTTATTAAACGAATTCTAATTATAGATTCTTTTCTTCGGGATGGTCTTTTTATAAGCGAGAACTTAATCCCTCTCTACGTCTTAGCTTCTTCTCGGCCTCATCTCGGCCCAACTTCGCTTTATTTCGATCACTTTTTCTGTTCGAAAGCATTTATTATCTGTAGTTCTGCTAATGACTTTGCATTAATGGTTCGACACGTACTAAACAGTGACGTTAAGATGATCGATAAAAAATTTGCAATTTATTAAAATCCCGATTTGGCATTTAAAAAAGTTATAAATATCTGATTATCTTATATTTTATAAATATCTGTTTTATATTATAGTAAGGACTGACAGAAGAAGAAATTTATTTACTTCAACCTATAAAGCCAAGAAAGGACTTGGTTCACAGTTTCATTTAGGTTCTACTAAAACTCAACTTTATAATCTCGGTTTAGCTACTGTTTATCTTTTTTAATTCTTATAATTAGAAAAAGATAAAGAGTGAATTGAACCGAGATTGAGGTTAATCTTACGTTGGTGGAACCGGTCCTTTGCCACATATCCTATCCATTTCTTATATTTCTTGGTTAACAGAAAATCCGATAGATATGTTACTATTATTATACTTAAACCTACTTACTTTCTTTATCTTATATCTATCACAGCCACACACAGGGAATGGAAGTAACATCGTTACTTTTACTGTTACTTTGTTATAATAACCATAAGTAATAACGTTAAGAATTTTTTTCTAACATAACTTTTTGTCAATGAACAACTCGTAATGGTGACGAGTTACTTTTCAAAAATAACTCTGCCAATCTTAACGTTTATATATACATATAGTTAGTTACTACCGTCATAAAAAATTGCATCGTTATTACCAAATCATTATTATAATAAAAAGTAACTTGCCTCTATTCCTGAATTTCACAACCTTTTTTATTCTACTCTTTACGCTAATCTACATTAATATTACAAATGTCACTGTAATAACTGATGTTATGTAATTCTACGAAAAAACTCACTCTCGGTAGAGTGCGTTCTTCGAAAGATTAACGTGCCGTCGATATCCCGTCGATTGTTCCACATTCGTGCGTTCCACAGATGCTGTCAGTCCTATGTAGATGTCCACCGATGATTGACTCATGTGTCATCGCCATGGCGATAGTAACGGTGGAAGCATCAAGCCTTTACAACGTTCGGTGCGTGGCACATGACGGGACGCGGAAAGGTAACAAGGATTTAATCGAGTCGGGGATGTGTATTAACGTGTGGATGTTGTGTGTGGGTGCGACCACGTAATACCTTGTGGCGAAGAGACTAAAACCGGAAGCCCGCAATTAGTTACCTCAATTTCCGTTTTGTTTAATTGTGCCGCTACAACGGACGCAACGCGGCCGATATATGTATAAACGATGCGAACGCAAAAGAAGATATGGCCGAATAAATTCTGAATTACTGCTAAATCACGAGATATCGCTGCAATAGAACTCGCACTGGATATTCGAAACGGAAAGCAATTTTCATAAACAGTACACTCTGACAGAAAAATGTTTAGTATTTGTAATTATATAATTACATACTACTATAATTACTACCTACTGCTATAATATTGGTAATAATAACAATATGTATAATTCTAGCAACAAATGTATGTAATTGACAACCTAAAATTACTATAATTATAATTGTTGTAAAAATGATTCAAATAACTACAAAATTATATAGTAATTATAGTAATTTAAATCATTTTTATGATTATAATAACTATAATTATAATCATTTTAGTTTGTCAATTATATACATTTGTTGCTAAAACTATATGTACATTTATGGTTCTTCTTCTACTTTCTCTTACATTAGGCCTCTAGTCTGTTTTACATCCTTCTCATATGATGATGATCATGAAAATAGAGCCGCTTTCATTAAAATGACTAAACTGCTATTTTATACATCTATCTTCACTTGACAATTGTGCCATTTATTGTATTATACAATAACAGCAATTCATATTAGACTAAAAATTATAACAAACCGTTGCTGAAATAAGTACATCGTATTGGAAAATCTTAAAGTGCTCTACTCTACAAATAGTCTAGTCAAAATAACAGAGCCAAATAATTAAAATAAGTTAATTAATACATAAATGTCTGTTACGTATTAATTATTACAATATTCAAATCTAAAGACCATCAGTGTAAGAACATAACTAATACGAATACGAAGCCTGTAACAGTCTAGCTTGGATCTTAGTTATTTATACATATATTGAATTTCGCGTGAATTTATATACTAATATATGTAGCCCCCCCCCCCCAAACTGCGCGCTAAACAATTGTCGGTCTTAAAACGCAACTCTAGTAAACTACCGTAGTACTATTACGAATTAAATTAATTAACAATTTAATAACTAATGCTCTTTTTTTGGCATCTTATATCGATGTTAAACTATATTAAAATCTGAAAATACTAAATCTGAAAATAATTCTTCTTATTGCGAAAAGTATTACCTCGGGAGTCAAACCCGGATCACTTGCTTTACGCGCAAGTGTCCTAATTATTACAATTTTATAATTTATGTCTAGTGAAATTATAATAAAATTTCATCAATTTATCTAATATTACAGCTAAATGAGGCGAAATATTCATTATAAAGTTTAATGAAAGAATAAAAATTTGAACATTACGTAATGGAAGAAAATCGCAATGAGAAATTGCTAAAATTATTGCTCGTTATAGGAAAATGATAGAAAATATATTAAAAAAACTTAAAAATAATAAAGAAACTAAAGGTTTAAAACGAAAAACTACATGTCGAATTGCTCGTACAATTATACGTGTTTCTACGATTAATCTGTTCAAGTCATCAAATGTAATTATTATAAAAATGAACTCAATCTTCTAAACGAGTGCATGTACAGTTCGACGAAGACTCCAAAAATGTAATATAAATGGTAGAGCTACCAAGCAGTTCTATATTTAAGTTTCAAAAATGTAAGTTGCAGATTACAATTTGCAAAAAAGTACATAATTTGCAATTTTTTAAAAAAGTGTCGTGCTGCATTACACCAGTTATAGCGATAGTTTTCGTAGTTTTAACAGAATTCTATGCACTACAATCATTGTTGAACAGAGTTCCCGCCGATACGTATTTTTTTATTAATTTTTCAATATCTAGATCCAGCACTTTTAAAGTGCTGCTAAAAGTGCTATTACGGTTGCTAAAAGTATTATTTATCGTTTTCTTGTACTTCAGAGAAAAATTGTCTTGTTATAATAAAACATTCGCGAAGTTTTAACACGCTATCTTTTCAAATTTGAATTTTTAATATAGAAAGTGCGGAACTCATTTTTATTTTTATGTGCGTCAAATAGGATATAATTAATATAATGACTTAATGATACATTTGATTTTCTGTTTGAAGTAAATTCTTTCTTAATTATCAAATATATAAGCTCTCTTTCATCAAAAATAAATACATACAATTCTACAATAGAACTATGAAAAGTGCTATATTAGTTTTTTTATATTAATATAATATAAGCATATAGGACTTACATTGTCCGAACAGCGGATTTTCAGATTTTACGAGATGTGTCTGTAGACAAGGATACTCTCGGGAGATTGCCGGCCTTTTCCGAGAGAAGACTCATGCGTAAATATTTTGGTTTCTACCAGGATCGAACCCGGGACCTTTGGATTAGTGCGCTGTCTGCCATGCCACGTTCGCTTTCCCTGTATATAGTTATTAATATTAATACAGTAACAATCATAATTATAGTAATATGTAATTAGAACTACAAATATCAAATATTTTGTCTTTTAATGTATTCACTCTTATGTGGCAAGTAAAGAACGATTTTGTTGAAAGATCTAAAATTTAGATGGATACAGATTTGAAAATAATTTTATTGGACCATCAACATAATCAAAAACTAAAAAATGCTGCAAAAGGTTTTAATATTCTATATCCACTGAGTTGAATTTCCAACAGGATTATTTTGATGATCAAACAAAGTTAATTTCCGATCTGTAGCCAGCAAAATTTTAGATCTCTTAGCAAAATTGCTCTTCTTATGTAAGGTAATTCGAGGGAAGATGCCACACTCTTAAGTTTTTCTTAAGCTACAATTCTATTCTTGAATAATTTTCTAATGTTATTGTATTTTAACGTTATTATATAATCTACATATATTACAATATATTTTGAATTATATGAAACATCTATAATTTTAATTCATAAAATTGTTTTAATGATGGTATTAAGTAGGAAAAATTGTATTTTGTATTTACTGTCATCTACCAACTGTAAGAGGAATATTCAATTACTTTTATGCATATAAAATTATTAAAAATTATAATCTATCAGCCACATAACTGCCAGGAAACATTGTTCAAAACCATAAATCATTTGTTCGGTTTTACAGTAAGCCTTTTGAAGTACAAGCCTTAGTTATTATCGTATTAAATACACATATTACAAGAAATATATTTCATTATTTATCTTTTTGTATTTTGTTAAATATTTTTTATGTCAACAGGCATGAATTTTTTGATAATGGCGCTTTTTTGCCCATTGCCTATTACATACTTCTACGCAGTCAGAATAATCAATATAAAAATATAAATAAAGTGACATCTTCCCCCGAATTACCTTTTTTATAAATATTATAAATGACAAGTATTGAAGTATATTAAGTCATTTTTAATTATATCTAAAAAAAAGTGAGATAAACTTATTTAATTATACACACATTTAAAAATATAATTAAGTTAAAAATCTCTGTTTAAGCCAAAACGCGATCAGTTATTAAAATTAATGCGTTTCAATCAATAATTTAAATTATTTAAATTGTTAATTGTTCATGGATGAGATACTGATGATGCATAATTTTTCTTTTATTATTATTTTTAAGAACATATTAAAATTTGAATCTCTTATGATATATTCAAGATGCAATTATAATATATCGCGAGAAAATATCTTCGTTTCGTAGAAAAAGTTTTTTCAATAATATTTCCTGATTGATCAATTAATAATTGATGCGCGACGGAGTAGAAGCAGTATCGACCATCTGGAACCGAGGTGATCAGAACTCGTCTTCGAAAACGAACAGTACCTCCATTAAAATCGAGCGAGGAAAGGACGACAAAACCTCCGTTGCACAATGGCCCCCGTGGTAAGCTCTATATAGAGAATCCGTTGGAGTTCGAAGGAGGACTCGTCTCTTCAGGAAGTCAGAGGAGACGGGAAAGCGATAACAAACCGTCCGTTCAATGGCGGCGGCTGGGACAAGACTCTGAGAACGCCATCGTCGAAATGGAGGATATCTCGAGAGTCGATGTGCAATGGACTCCGTACCGCGTTCATACCCGGCCACAGCCGTCGGCGCGACGTATACGTGGTGAAACGCGAAAACTCGAATACGCTCGAACGTAATTTTCGTGTCGATTCCATCGGCGAAACTTTCATCGAAAGCTATCATTTATCGGAGCTTGCGTACACAAATTTGATATTTCTTCGGTTAAGTCTCAGATTAAATCTCCGTTAGGCCAAGACGAAATTGACTGAAAAGTAAGATCGTATATTATATCTCTGTCATTTGAAAGCCTAATCGAATGAAATCTTTCGATCCTTAATGTTATCCCTAATGCTAAATCGTTTTTCGATTAGACTAACGGATCTGTTAAAATCTCTGTCCGAGAGAGAATCGATTGTAAACTTTGTCGAGGATTGTGTGTGCACAATTTCCACATTTAACGATATACCCTGTACAATCAGTCGTATCTGGCATTTGTAGTCGGCAAAAGAAGATTCGGTCGGGAACAAATACCGTTTAATGCTTTCAAGCGTACTAGTCTCGGAGTGAGCTTTGACTTTTAGATACGCAAGAGCACAAGTGAGATTAAATCTCTGTCGATAATCGAAGCTTGTAATAGTGGAAAATGCGAATAAGGACTATGTATTTTTATCGAACGCATGTTTCATTTAAAAGTGATAAAAAGATTTTTATTATTAATTATTAAAATATAATATTATTTTTATTAAATTTCTAATATGAAGTAAGAGCCTATAGTTAAAAATATACCAAGCAGAATCACACCTGAAAAAAAGAAATTGGAGTATCTGTTAAACGCTTCTATTACGATGTCTATTAAAGATTTGTTTAGCTCGCTCTGATAAATAAAAGAGTATAGGTACATAAAAGAGAGTATAGAATAGAATTGAATTGGCAATTGAAAAGGTGAACAATTAAAACAGAATTAAAAGAAAAAACTACGTGAAAAAACATGCTTTATTATAAAAATTTTTTAAATAATAATTTTTAATGTTCTTCAAAGTTAAAGAACTTTTGAGCAGCTTTTAAATATAAGTGGTAGTATAAGTTTATAAAACTTTTAATAATTTTTAAATTTATATCGCAAATTATTCCGATAATTTTTCATTGCAGAAAAGTTTTAAATAAGGTAAAAAAATAAGATAAGTGTATCAAATAGGATAAAATTAATACCATAACTTAATAGTATTATACATTTGATTTTTCTGTTTAAAGTAAATTCATTTTTAATTAACAAATAAGCTCTCTTTCGTCAAAAGTAAATACCATTTTTATAAAAGAAATTTTGTCTTTATTCTTTATTAATTTATCATCAATCATAAATTAAAAGTTAACTTACACGATTTTCATTTCTTTATAAGAACAAAGCATAACGCGGAATTCAGATGAATTTTTCGACGGGCAAATTTTTCGCAATGGATCAAGCATTTTGGAGTTGCAGTACTTTACGCATATTATTATATTTTAAGCACGAGCTTTAACATTTGTATAAAGATTTTAATGGCGGATAGACTTCTTGGCAGTCTCAGCCTTGGCATTCAAGCTTTGTAAGAAGAACAAAGGATAAATGCATATCGGATAATGTTCCCGAAACGGCATTCTTCAAATTCTAAATAAATTCATCTGACTTGCTATTGTTGTTTGCTTTATTATTTATTTATATTTATATATATTGTATATATGTACACAATATGTACATATATATATATATATATGTACGTGTGTTTGTGTGTGTGTGTGTGTGTGTGTGTGTGTACACGTATATTCTTACAAATCATATAGAAAATTGCTAATTGCGAATATCGAGTTAAAAATTATACGCGTATAATGTAGCAAGCAGTGGTATATTGATTACACCGCACGTTATTATGTAATCAATAGTAAGGTACTCGTTAGTGGTAGAAATAAGCGAGAAATAATGAATTGGATGCAAGCTCGTTAATTCTCTATTATCGACATCGCCTCATCACAAATAACCGCCTTCCCTTCGTGACAGCAAATGGGCTCGGTGCTCTCCAAACCAGTGGATGTCCAAAGAGCCATATTACACGATTTCATATATACAGCCACCTGTGGAAAAGCAAAAAGATGAAATAATAAAACGCGTTGTTTTATTGCTGCGAAAATTACCATCTAAAAAAAACATTAACAGAACGAAATAGCCCAAGTGATGATCATATTTTATTCGCGGAAAATATTTTTTATTATTTTTGTTCGAAACTTCAATCACATTTATCTATTACGTGCTTACTTTTCGGCAGTACGTGAAAATGAAAATTAAAGACAGAATTAAGTAGATAATTTTCTAGTTTTTTAAATTGAAACTAATTTTATGTACGTATTATAATATAAAAAGTTTTACAATAAAATGTATTAAATAAGTTACCTTCAAGTTTTCGACATGGGTCTTCAGCTTTTCGCAAATCAACAGTGGTGCTTTATCTCGAACATTTTCAGCCTAAAAGCATAGAAAATTGATTTTAATATTTCTTTTTATTTTTATTTCTTTGTTCTCTTCAAGCCACTAAATATACATTAGGTCTGTTCTTTTTAGCTAAAGTTCTCGCACGTTTTATCTTTCTTCCTTTTTTATCCTCTGGAAAAAAAAGAAAAAAGGATGAACTGTGCAAGAAGTTCAGTTAAAAACAACAGGCCTATTGTTTGAAAGTACAGTATATGTTATTGCCGGTCTAAAATTATTTACGTTTATATATCCTGATTAGAAAATAGTATTTTACTAATTAATAGAGTCATGTAACAGACAGCAGAGATATCAAAGAAATAGTAGTACTCACCAAGGCGATACATAATTGTTGACATTTTTCTGTGCCTTCTTGATCGCAACTCACATTGTATTGTAGTCTGTGTTCTATTATTGACTTCGTCCCCGGAACTGGAAACACTGCGCAACTGCATACATCCCCCGAAACTTCCTCTTGCCTGAGGTAAGATACAATTTCTTTTAAAGTGCAGCAATATTGCAATAATTGTGAGATCAATTGCGAGAAGAAAATATTACGTTTCACAGAAAATTAGATTTATGTAAGTTAATTTGACGTTAATTATTTCAAAGAGAAAAGAGCGTATACTTAGACTACATTAAATGAAAAGATTGACTGCTACAGTAATTTAGATGGTAAAATATGGCGTAGCATTTTTAATTGGCTGCAGCATCCAATTTCTGTTTGCAGCAACCAATTAAAAATGCCATATTCAGTCAATCTTTCTTTTCAGTGTAGTCACTTTGTATAATCAGTGTAAGATTATCAATCTATTTGTCTATGTATTATCGTGATCATATTGCATTGCATTAATAGATGCATTTATTTGGAACTTTCGAATATAATTATATTATTTAATTATAATTTAATCCTCTCATATTTTTTCATTTTTTCACTATTGCATTCACAAGGTTTCTGCTAAAAGTATAAAAGTCAAAACAAAACAAAATCTGCAGGACTGTTCTTTGTTATTTGAAGGATGAGGTTTTTGAAGCGTCCGCGTCATAACGAAAAATTCGCACGAAAATGTAAAAATGTTTACTGTTTAAAAATCGATATAGGCACCGAGATACATCGACAAAAGAATAATTACTGTATAATTATAGTATACATATAATTGATATATACAATTATATTATATAATAAATATATATACATTCATGTAAATGTAATTTATTATATATTATTTACGTGAACTAAAAAAGAAATTGGCTGAATATGGCGCATAGCATTTTTAATTGGTTGCAGTATACCCAATCTTTTCTTTCAGTGTGTATATATTATATATATAATTTCTGTATTATAGTTATATTAGTTACAAATATAATCGTAATTAAAATTAGAACTTAATATATTAAGAAATTTGCAATAGCATGCCTTTTTGCAAGCCGAAATACTTAAATATTCGTGATGTCGTTATCTTACGTCGTGAGAGGCAAGAATGCCATCAGGAGAAGGAATCGTTCCGTTGTCTTCATCGTACACCTCAATTTACACCTCGTGTTCGAGATCGTTACGAATAAACCGCGATTATCACGGACGATCGAGCTGCACGCGGCATATGTAGACTCGCATAATCACCCCGCTTATCCTCTCCCTTCGTACGTATATAAGTGCGCACGGTGGAATGCACGCGTAATCATGCGATACCATTGTTAGTCGCAGGCGTCCTCTTCGCAATGGTTCGAATTTTACGTCGATATCCAAGCTCGGCGTTCCTACAGAGATAATAGCCGTCGCGATGCAACCCGAGAATACCATCGTGCATTCGCTGGCGTTCGTTTCGTCGACGTAACGTTATCAGCCACGAAAAATATACGCGGAATTCCTATTAATACCAGAACGATGTTGTTTTGGCATTTTATCGATCGATCCTTTTTTTCTCGTAACATCTGCTCTCAAAATTGCATATTTACTTGCATCTTTCGACGCCTATACTCTCTAGAAGATTCCTTGATCTTCGATCGTCCTAACTCCAGACCTACTTGTCTCTCGAAAAATGTTCCCTGGGAGATTTTCCTGCAAACTGCACGTGTCCTCGAAATATATTGATAAAATATAAATACGATATAAATAAGTGAAATAGCTTCTGGAAACAGAAAATGATACGTTACTCTCCGAAAGGTTCCTTGATCTTCGATCGTCCTCTCTCTAACTTCAGAACTACTTACTCCTCGAAAAAGTTTTCTCTAGGAGATTTTCCGGCAAATTGTGGTCTCGAAGTATAGATAAAATATAAATACGATATAAATGAAATAGCAAGTAAAAATAAAAACAGAAAATATAATGCGCTGAAAATACTCATATTATACATGGTATAATATATACTTTTATGTATAACTAATTAGTATTTTATCATCACAGCTTTTAATGTACATTAATATTTTGAACCGAGTTTATTGTAAATTTTGCAAAGAATATATATATACAATATAAAATATAAATATATACATATATATTGTAATATAAATTTACAACATCAATGAAAAGTGTTTATATAACAGCATAAAACAGAAAACATACGTTTATTTGCATATAATAATTTTCACTCTACAAGTATAGAGTTACGAGATATTGACGTTATACATTTAAATTAATATTAAAAACACAAAAATGTTATGTAATGTTTTAAAGCTATATACTTTTTATATGCGAAATTCGACTTTTGACAAAAAAGGTTTTCACTATTTATTAATTAAAAAAAAAATCCATTTACAATCTTTCCTAAAATCTCTTCGTATTGACTCAAGTATTTAAATATTTTAAAAAGATATTCCACTTCGCTGTTAGTCAAATTATTCTTTTTCGTGTTAAATAACAAAAAATTAATTCTATCAAAGTATTTATTAAAATATATACAATAAGATTAGAATTTGATTTATTTGAATTGAATTTAAATATGAAGATATAATTATAAATGCTCACGAAATAGTGGAAATATTGCTTAATAAATTAATTACTATATTCAATTAATTGGAGCTTAATTGAGAAATTGTCCATTGTTATATATATATATATATATATATTATTAAATTATATTTTCAACATTCCAAACGAGAATGCAATGCATAGCAAAACAAAATAACAAAGAATATACAATAAAAGAACTAATATATTGCTAATATTAAGCTGATTGAAGTTTGGAACGTTCTTGGAACGATTTTTTCAAAACGATAATATTATTAAATTATCAAAATTAATATTACTAAAATTAGTATATTTAATTACATAACAATAAAATAATAACGTATTTGTAATTTATTTTTTCAATATTGGCCAAGAAATTTTATTGTTTTTTCTTTTCTTGCGACCGCAGTTCAAGGTTCAGTAGTGCAACCTAGAGAGTCTCTAGTGCAACTACGTGGTCGGCGTATCGCCGTTTGCGCAACATGTAGTAGGTAGTCCATTCTGAAGATCCTCTAATAGGCCACAGCACAGATTTTTGCATAACGCATATTATATAGAGTATAAGAGAATCAACTAATCGGAATTGCTCTTCTTCGTGAAATGGAAGAGAAGGAAAGAAATTTTCATTGGTTGATTCTCTTATGCATTATGCGTTATGCAAAAGTCTATGCTGCGACCTTAATATAAGTATAAAGATAATTTTCCAATTATATTTAATTTACGTGCATGTTTATAAAAGAAATGCAATTCGATAATTTTCTTTATGTATATATTATGTATATGTTATGTAACTATGTTTGTGTGGATATGCTCTAAAGCCTATGAGCCCAGACACAAGCTTTTGCATAACATATAGTGCATAAGAGATTCAGCCAATCAAAGTTCTTCTTTTCCGTGAAGTGGAAGGAAAGGAGGAATTCAGATTGGTTGATTCTCTTATATACACTATGCATTATGCGTTATGCAAGAGTCTGTGCTTCCCGTCTTAGGAAACCAGCACACACTCTTCGCAACAGTAATTGTGATGTAAGGATTAGCCAATTGACACAATTACTAATATACTGCAAATAATAATAATACTTAAACTAATAAAATAATACTAATACTTAAACTTCTATAAGGGTACATTTTATGTTACTTTCAAATTTCGTCAATATATAATTAAAATTATATATTTTGAAGATATTAACAAATGAATTTCTTTACACTACGTATCGAAATAATGCATTCGACGAGAATTTTTAATTTAACACTTTTTTTACAAAATTATTTGAAAAATTAAAAAATTTTATTGGGTATCAAAACAAAGTTAAAATTGCAAATTGAACAAGTTTGTTAAAATATATTTATAACTTTTTAGTACCTAATAAATTTACTGTAACTTTTATATACATTTCAAGATACAAAAAATCAATATTCTAGTACGTAAGAAGAAAAAATAAAAAAATGTTTAGTACTTTTGACATTTATTTTACAAAAATATTGTGCATCACCACCACCATCATATTTTTTATACGTGTATTTACATGTGTGGTCCGTTAAGTCAATGGCACACGATACTTGTTTTCCAACTGGATTGCTAGCTGGATTACCCAGTGAGAAATGACAATGGAATCGACGTCGAATCGTCTCATTAGGCAGAGTCTCGTCATTGTATTGACTGCGATGTTGGCACTGTTGTTACCATAGCCAATACGGTGGCAAGAATCTAATCCAGCTAAAAAACAAGTATCGTGTACCGCAGGCTTTATTAATACTAGTTTAGATTAGAGATGCATTAAGATTAAACAGAGATACAATATATTTCATTCTCCATTATAGATTTTATTGAAACCATAATATAAATACAAGGATATATTTATGCGCATCGATAAATCACGTGACTATCAAATGGCCAATCAGAATTGTCATCAAGTACGTCATCATTACACGGTGAATTCAAAATTATTATAATTTCCTTACAATACGCGCATTATACCAGAAGGTTTGCGGGTTATCGCCGTGTCTTTCTTCATTATTAATCGAAGAAAATACCCGTGAAAGCCTCAAAAGCGTAATACGCGCATTATAAAAAATTAATATTTCGCCATTTTTATAAGCGTTGCATAAAAAATAACCTTTTATTGAATTTTCTGTAATACTTTAATACGCAGTACTTTATATTTAATGAAATGTTGGATATAAAGTATACGTTTATAAGTAGGTATATGTAAAGTTTTTGGATGGGAAAATTGTATAAGGCCCAGTTTCACAACTCACGATCAGCTCTTAACCGAGGTTTAACTTATTCTTTATCTCTTGTTAATTTTAGAATTGGGAGTTAGCTACTACTACGAAGCCTATAACAGTCTAGCTGAACCTTAGTTACTTATATATAATTTCGCATGAATTTATATGTAGTCTTTCTAAACTGCGCGCCGAACAATTGTCGCGATCTTGAAACTCTAATAAACTACCGCAGTACTATCACGAATTAAATTGATGAACGATTTAATAATTATTTGATACTCTTTTGGCATCTTATATCAATGTTTAACGATATCAAAATCTGAAAATAATAATTTTTTCATCACTCGTGCACGTAATGTGCCCTGTACCGCAACGCTTTTGCGTGCGGGAAATAGCCAATAGCTCAAGTTGTTGAAGTATTTCTCTAACCCCACGCAAAAGCGTTACATTAAAAGAATAGCGCAACGCAGTAATAGCTCTCGTACAAATATCATCACAGAGAAACGCGCCGACCGGAACG
>NW_017274977.1:1100348-1150777 GCF_001594065.2 Cyphomyrmex costatus | reverse complement strand
CCCCCGAACCCCCCCCCCCTGCTTCCTGCGCCCCACGCACCACCCCGAGCACACTCGCTTCGCTCGTGCGCGAGCGCGCCCGCGCCGCACAATAAACAACTAATCACCACTCATTACACAATGTACTATTATTGTGAAAAATATTACCTCGGCCGGGAATCAAACTCGGATCGCTCGTTTTACGCGCGTTTTCTCACTTCACATATACCAGTTAGAATCCCTATAACAGAATCTGGACATTGCATTCGGGCGCATGCTCGTCCGCCATTAACAGTCGAAATGTATCACGTGTTTGCAATTCAAATTGCTCGTGCTGTTATACGTAAGAATAGAGTTAAATTCAAACTATTTAAATGATCCAAGATGAAAGATAGCAGAGTAAAATAAAATTGTACAAGCGAGCAAAAATGTGTCTGACAGCAACATTAATTTTGGATATTCGCTATTGCTTTAATAAATAGCATGACTAATAAAACAAAATATGTGTCTTTTCGTAAGATTTCGCCCCTCTACCGTTAAGTTGAGCTAGCCGATCCGCGCGCGAGCGCGAGAGTCTATTGAATTTTCGCGTAATTTTCGCGTCACGAATTTCGCGTTTGATGGTGTCGCGAGTGTGATCTTAAGAGTTCTCGCAAGGTTGACGTCGCCTTGAAGGACGTCTGGCGTCCAACTTTCGCGATTCGCGATTCTCGCTCGACCGCGTGAACCATGAAGCAAAAAGCGAGCGAACCGTTCGTTCCATCCCTGCACCTCCACGACCATCGTGATTTCACCCTCCGACGCGCGCGCAAATAACCGAAATAACGTTGTAGGAGAAAAATTTAACGAGTCATGAGATGACTTTATTGAAATGAATTTATTATGTAGGATTCACACTGCATCCGAGACGTACGATGATATGATAAGTATCATCCAATAGGAGAGCTTGTTTTCTAAATATATACGACAAGCATTATCATATGACAAAATATTGTTAGCTATATATCTAGAAAATAAGCTCTTCTATTGTAGAATTCACATTGTATACGACATCCGAACTAATTTGTATTCCTAATACTTTTTTTGTTAATCTCTGACCCATTTGATTGACCCTAATCAGATCTTACAGATATCACAATAAGATCGAGATTCAATCCTTCTAAGTTAACAAAAATTACACTAACAATAACATAGATAATATTACATTTTTTAGTTAATATCTTCTCTCTCAACGAGAATGATCTTGATGTGGTGGGAAGGCTCAGTATCCGGAGGATATACGCGAAAAGAACGGTTTTTCTTAAATATCTAAAAATTTACGGATGAATAATATTTCTAGGTAAATTTTTAGATAAGTAAAATCATTCATGTGTAAAAATCCAATGACGAGGAAGTTAACGTACCCTCGTCGCCGATTGAATTAAAAGTGAACGAACCGCAGCCGGTTCATGATCGCATCGCGCGTTTGCTTTGGAAGTTGAAATTATCGGATTAATGGACTTTTTTCACAAAAGCCATTTGATGGAATTTGATCTGTAATTCGACGATGACATCATATCTACATACAATCATACAATGTATTCACAGGAATGTCTCTTTGAGACATTGGCTATATGTGGTATCCACCACGGTCATTGCAACTCTGACGCCAAATGCTCTGGGCATGAAGTGATGCCGGCCGTGTAATGTCACACATGGTGCAGCATAAACGCGAACATATGCGAACACAGCATTTGTCGTCAAACGAAATGGCAAATGCGATTGATCAATTCCAGTGGACTAATCGGCCGAATAAGTTAATCAAAGTTGGTTAAACCCAGTCGAGAAATGACAATGGAATCGAACATCGAATTGACATCGATTCGACGTCGATTCCATTGTCATTTTTCATTGGGAAATGACCCTAAATATTCAACTATTCATAATCGATTCTTATTATATTTAAAACTATCTTAAGTACAGTCTCTTAAGATGTCGTATGAACCTATTAGAGAGATCATATTACTTGACATTGTCTTAAAATAAGAACCGATTATGCCGGCCTAAAAATTGAATAAAATTTTAAATTCATTTTAATTTTTATTTAGTGTTAATTAGCATCCTGTTTCAATTATCAAATATGAAAATTAACCCAATTAATTTTAAATTTTATTGAATTTTCAACTTCTCTCTCTCTCTCTGAAATTAAACTTTTTTCTAAAATTCTATACACGTACAAATTATGTAACATATCAATATTGCAAATTTTATTGTAAACAAGTATATATAATAGTATTATTATAGATACGTATAACATAAAATTTATGTAAACTATGTCAAGACAAATATGCATCATACATATTAATGACTTTTAATGGCGATATTAATAAAAATTTCATATTCGCAAGTTAATAATTAAAAATAAATATGATGTAATTATTGTTACTATTTAATTCTATTTATATTAAACCTTAAATTATGAATACATATAAACTGGACGAGTTCTCGAAATATATTCAAAGATTTTTATATTTGCTACCCAGTGAGAAATGACAATGAAATCGACATCGAATTGATGTCGATTCGACGTCGAAATAGTAGTTAAAAGACTGAGAGAATACATTTTATATGTTAGATATTAGTATAGATAGTATATATATATACATGTATTTAATAAAAATAAACTAAACATCTCAGTCCTTTGTCTTTGTTTAACATTTAATAGATGACAAAAATGAAATGATACTTACAATATGTGAGCGTAACAAACGAACGCATCCCTAATCACTACTCCAATTGAGTCTATTCCTGTTTATTCCACAAGTCCGCAGTTTAGTATTATAGAACAAGTAGTACAACCAGTCACGTGACGGGCAGTATACATAGCACGTGTCACGTGTCGTTTTTTCTTACTGACACCGACATGGCGTCCGTCATCAAAGGTGCGGCATTCACGGTATCGTTCTAAACGCATGAAAATATTTGCATTTACATTTGAAGGACGATACATGTACATATATATATAACGCACTTAACATTAGACATTAGCACATTATCACTGAATTATACGCGTTTCCGTAGATACGGGCGAGATCTGGGGTAGATTGTTCGACCATCGTCCGTTCATTCAGGGGGAGATAACGTTCTTCCTGCGAGAATTTCAGGTGAGCTCCTGCTGATTGCGGACCCGGCATAACAATGGCATTATCTCGGCACCACCGTCATGCCGATTAGGAATTCAAGTAGTGATATTAGATCGAGATGGAATTTAAATACATGGACATAACCTATGAGTTGTGAAGACTCAATTGTAAACAAAAATGCTGATGAAAATTGTGATTGCTCTTGTCTGTATGATAAAACGTTTTAACACTTATTTTTTAAAGAGTTTTAATTGTCAAAATTTATAAATCTTTAGAATTTATTTTTATCTTAATCCTAATTATGTATTTGTGAGTCCAGTATATTTGTGCAAACTCAGATTTTTTTCTACTATACGTTGTGAAAAACAGTTTATAACAAATATTTTTCGCAACCTTATATAATTTTGGTTTACTTGATCCTATTTCTCACCTTTTGTAAACACATTAATTTAAAGTATACTAGACTTGATAATGGAATTTAAAAAATTTTGAAGTAATTAGGATTAATTCAAATTTATGTCATGACATCAGT
Source organism: Cyphomyrmex costatus (assembly GCF_001594065.2). NCBI lineage: Eukaryota > Metazoa > Arthropoda > Insecta > Hymenoptera > Formicidae > Cyphomyrmex > Cyphomyrmex costatus. The sequence goes on along the minus strand of NW_017274977.1, from coordinate 1,147,144 downwards.
AGTTATTCTGTCTATATTTTATAAACTACTGTATGTTAATCATTTAAGTATTGTGTTAGTATGTACATTTAAATATGTATAGTAATAAGTTTTAATGATTCTATAAGATTGGATCTCTTATATTAGGAAAAAAGATCAGACAGGGAGGTAGAACGTCTGTTTAAAATACTAGAGTATACGACAGAACTGAAGGAGAGCCAATTGGACCGTACCGAACAACTTGGTGATTGTCATTTACCTAGCCTTAAGGCAAATGTCGATGTTACGCTGAGTATGTGCAATCGTGTTTTACAGAGGGAGGAAAATTTTGATAGTGTATGTATGCCACTTTTGTATCTTTTATTTATCTCATGACACAAGAAATGGTAGATCTTCGACTTTGTAGGATAACATTTTGAGTGAAAACAGATTGCTTAGAAAAAAGGAGTGGGAAAAGTTCATAAATGATATGAGCAATAAGTGTGAAAAGGTGGACCAGACTTTCCAGGAGAAGGAAAACGAAATACAGGAGTTCTATATTGACTTGGAAAAGAAATTGCATATTACGCCATAACAATTATTTTTTAGTCTATCTGTGCATTACTTCTAAAATATTTTAGCGTTTAATAAAGTCCTAATTATTTCTTTAAGATAGAAAAAAAGTGTATATTAAACTTATTTCGATATGCTAGAGTCGATTGTAGATCCTACTATAATAATAAAACCATCTAAGAAATTGACAGATTTCATCTTGTACAATGTAAAAGATACAGATGGTGCACCGAATGGCATCACGTCCTTGCACAGCAAATCAAAAAAGGTCAAAAAAGAGAAAATTGCAAATGCCACGTTAAAAATCGAGGATCTAAGATGGCTGAACAAGTATCTAAAAGAAAACAGAAAAACTGCAACGGAAAAAATCTACCTGCACGAACTTTTCGATGATTCCGATGTGATATTACCGACGCCAAAGGAGACGCCACGAAATCCAGAATTGGAGGCCAGAATACAAAAATTAACGGCGCAACAAAACAACAAAAAATATCAGGCAATGACAAAAAGCATAGATTCTGCGCGGAAATTCCTACCGGAAGAGAGCGTTGCGTATCAAAGTAAACAAAATATTTTTATATAACGTTCTTAATCTATAAAGTACTTCTCAAAAACAATTTAACGCAAGTTTCTAATACTATTTTATTTTACAGTGAAGCAAATGAATAAGCAACTGATCGCCGTCGCACAATTTGTATTTTCTGTGATAGCTGGCTTTGCTTTTGGATTCATTGGAATAGAACTCATAGTAGGGGATCTAGACTTCGGGTTTAGATTACTCCTAGGTATAATTTGTGCACTAATTATAGCGTTGGCCGAGATATATTTTCTAGCTTTAAAATTAAATGAGTATGGTTTCGATGTCGCATCCAAATCGACAAAATTACATCAAGACTAACGTTCCAATTGCTCCCAGCTGTGTCGTTCCATTAATAAATATATGTATTATAGCAAAAATAGTCATAGGCTAATATAATATTCACCCGTTTTTTTATTGTACGACAAGATTTTCAAGTCTGTTGATTGGCTACAGGACAAAGAGATTCTCGGATCTTTTATCTCCTACAGCCAATTAATACGCTTGAAAAATTTGTCATACAACAAATGTAATATCAGCTTTAGGTCGCTATTTCATTTGTGCATTTAAAAAATGCGTCGTACGACAAATTTTTCAAGCCTGTTAATTGACTAGAATAAAGAGGATGTCTCTGTCCTGCACACATTTGTTGTACAACAAAAATGCACAAATGAAATAGCACCCTTAAAATGCTAATGATATAAAGCAATATGCAAGCTATCTTGCTAACTTTGTATTGTACAAAAAATTTTTTAAATATACATCACTTGCCTATGATTATGTAATACAAGAATCTGAAAACCTAAATAAAACAAAATATTATATGACATTAATTTATTATCAAAATAAAAGTCAATTTTAATTTTATAATATAATAAAAGATAATTTTATAATATAATAAAAGATAATTTTATAAATAAATATTATTAATGTCAGATATATTACCTGGTTAACATAATTGTATATATGGATAATGAATATTGTGATATATATATATATACAAAAATATATGTGAAAAAAGAATACATGTAGAAAGATATTAACAGTGTACTTTCATTGATTCTCAGCATATAAAAATAATTCTTTTTCCAAGATAAATTCTCATGATCTATTATAAATTTTGTGTCACTTTGGCTGCATTTGTTTGTACTGCAATATAGACGCACACTCTTAATACCAGATAAACCTTATTGATCTACAATAGTTTATAAAAAGAACACCAGATAAACCAAATTTGTTAAATAATTGAAGTTTGTTGGAAGCAGAAATCTATGAATTCATCTCTTATTATTCTCCTCACTATCACTTTTCACACTGCTTTCACTTTTGTCACTGTCCGAATGACAAGCACCATTCTCCTTAGTTTCACTCTCTCGTTCACTGCTCGACGAGTTTCCATTATCTCCCTTCGTTTCATCGCTGTCTGAACAGGAGTCTGTGTCAGAGTCACTGTCGCTGTCTGAGTCAGAACTGCTCTCAGAGGAACTGCTACTGTTAGATGCTTCTTTGGCTTCCATCATCTCCTTGAATTGTCGAACCGTGATCTTCCTGGGCATTATTTCTCGCAGAAACTCTAACATGTCATTAGTCTGTACTACTTCTGCTAGATGTTTGTAATCTAAAGAGGACCCCTTGCTGCTTTGCATGTGTGCTTCCTCTGTTAGGTAATGTATGAAGAGTTCCTATATGCAAAATATTTTATAAAGTATTGAACGCTAAATTAACAAGATCTAATAGTAATCAATTCGTAGTTCTAAAGAGGCTATGGTACACAAAGAATTTAAGCAGTAAGTGAATAGACTAATCACAGTAGAAACCATTAGAAAGTAATATGAATAATCCAGAATGTTAATTTGTTTACTGATTAAGTTTTTTGAATGTTGAAGCTCTAAAAGCAACATAAATAAAATTATTATTAGATTTTACTCAATCAAAGATATTTATATTTATTCTGCGTTATGCACATATGACTTTCATGTTGATGTACGAAGTACAGTGCAAATATTCAATATATCGGTTATTTATTTAATAAATTAATAAATCGTGATAGAGACTTTCTTTAAGAACGTATCTCTAACCTTCAAGTGCAACTTACCGTGGCTTTCGTGACCAAATACAAACCGTCCTGGCCGACGGTATCGACGCTAGGCGAACTTTTCATAATCGTCTTTACCCTTGAAATCGGTAAACGCAGCTCCTTCAGCTTCACGGAAGAAGTTTGCGTATTCATTGCGCGCACTTACTCTTCCTTTCTATTTTATTTATATACAAAAAATACCGGGCGAGTAAAAACGTGCCCGCGCGAAATCCCAAAGAGAATTGATAACAAATCCCGCGATTTAAAAGTGCAGCGATTAGTTCGGCGATGCTCCTTCGCGCTGCAGATGGTGCTGGTTACATCGAACACGAATCAAGAAATCGTAATAGACGGGAAACTTCCAGTTTCTTCAACAAATATTTACATCTCATTTTTCTAGCAATTACACTATAGAAAGTGATTGTCGCACACAATTGATAATTATAAAGCGGGTATTTATAAAACAATTTTTATATAGGCTTTCTCTGAGATCGTTTTAAATTTGTTTAAAAAAAGGTCCAATTTTACATTTAAATGCATTCATATGTTAGGGAAGTTTAAAATGATTTTAAATAAATAAAATTAAATTATAAATACCTCTATATATGTAGACTTACTATTACAATTAAATCTTCAAACTGAAACGTTTAGACACTCATGGTATCATCGATATTTTGTTATTTGTGAATTTAAGAAGCGTCATAATAAAACTCGCATAAAAACTCGTTGCTAAGCCGATTATATTTGAAACATGGCGTTCGACAGTTCTTTTAGGAATACAAGCGAAAAAATAAATATATTATTAAAAATCATTTTGGAAATGTAATATTGTTGAAACAAATATCCATTCGCAAACAGCTGTACCTCTATAATGATATTCTTCTCTTCGCATTTTCCTTCGCTGTTCTATCTGTTTACCACGTAGAACAACATCGTCGAACAAGAAAATAAGTAAAATAAAATAAAAAATCACAAGGGGAGATTCTCTAGGTAGAAGGATGAGAAATTTACCAAAATAGAAGAATTCTATACTGTACACAACCAGTATTATTCTGACATTCATACAGATATAATAAAAATATTTTATAAAGCGCGGTAACGGTAGAATTCTATAACTAAATAACTGATATTAATACCAGCGCATAATGTGGTAATGTATGTCAGCAGCATTATAGGTAGAGCGGATAATATCAGATGAGTTTTATGCAGTATTTCGATACCTGAAATAAGAATAACAATCGATGTATCTAAAACAGTAAAAGAAGAAGAGAATCGAATGTGTTACTTTGTGTTCGTAACTTACTTGCATAGCCGAGAAATGTTATGTAAATGTAATAACCAATAGCTATAAACCAAAAAGTATTCCCAATGAATCGTCCCCAAAATATATCATTGTTTATGAGACCTGCAGAGATGGAATGCATTAAATAATATTCAATGGTACATACTTGACAATGATACAAAATATACGTGAAATCTAACCATTGTATAGAAATAATTGTAAAATGTGAAGTAGAATTAATGAAGGAAACATTGCATTCAAGTGGATATCAAATGCATAGCCCCATTCAACATCTTGTGTTCTGTCTATCCTGAGATATCGATTTGTTATAAACCTATAAATAAACATATAGAATTAAAATTTGAAGATAAACTTGAGCTAACTTTAATTTTTAGTAACTTCAAATTCTATAATACTAATATAAATTAACTCTAATCTTGATGTAATTTATTCTTCATCTTTCTTTAATTCTTAAAATTGGAAAAGATGAAAAGTAAATTGAATAAAGATTAAAGTGAATCTATATTGATGGAAGCAGGCATTAGACAAAAATAAAAAATTAATTTTAGAGATTAATATAAATAGTAATTAATATAAATTATTAAAAATATTTTATTATTTGTTTTCTGGCTCATAGCCCTTCTACACATATTATTTTAATTTTAGAGATTAAAGTTATTCTGCATTGATAGAAATGGACAAGTAGATAAATTTAGAGCATTAATTGATATCTCTTTTATATAGAAACTGTAATTATAAAAAAAAGCAGTAAAATTTTACAATTAGTATGCTTACCAAAATATAGTTGCTATTAACAATCCAACAGCTATATAATCGATGAAAACCATATAAAATAATAACTTTATAAATTGGAAGAATTTTAAATTCAGCAACAATGCCAAACCAATGGTAGATATACAGAAACAACACGTGATCAATACTAAAAACGCAGGGTCATCTCTTGCAAAATGCGATTTTGTTTCTGCAAAAACCCAATAGCCATAAGACTAGAATACATGTTACTAATACATCTGGTATATCGATATGCAACGTACGTTTTCTATTTTGGAAGTTTCTGTATACCTTCTGTGGAGCTACAAATAGATAGATCATTTGCCACATGGCGAACTCGAAATCCATCTGTTCAAATTTCAGCAATTTTCTCAGATATTTATAGCATTTTGTCGCCGCCCCCATACAATTATGTCTGTAATATAACAAGTAATTCAATTAAACACTTTACTATTTTTTTTTTATTTTGAAGCAAAGTGATAAAATACACAATAATAAAAATTATAAAATGCATGCAATATGAAATCAAATTATTTTGTAAAAAGACAATCGAGCTAAATAATGGAACGAAAACTGGATACGTTGACATTTAAATTATAAGTTACAAAAAAATAAATCGATGCATATCTGTTCGTGACGTTACCTGTAAACGATCGGCATCGGCAACGAAGACGAAAATTCTGTCGGAACGGGCGAATGACATCGACTCGTTGGCGGCGATGTGGAATACTTCATTGTCGGTCCTTTTGGCAGCTTGCACTTCGCGTAATTATTTTCGATAGATAAGCATAACCCTTAATAAATTAAATTCTCTTTCGTGACGGTTTCAGGTTATGTTCACGCGTATTATCAAGAGAAGCCTGAGAGCGGCCATTGGCGGCCATGCCCGGGATTTAGCTGTTACTTTTATTTTGAAGCGCCTCTATGTCCACAAAACGTGGACATTGAACTATGTAGCTAATGTCTACGATCGTGTCGGTAATATTCACAATTTTTTGGTTCGAATCTTCGCCAGACTTCTCTCTGTTAGTACAGACACGCATCACATTCTTATCTGACACTATGATTTTATCGACAGTTTCGCCACGCAGAATAGGTATCTAGTTCCCATATCACAAAAATGAACGCTAGTATTGATTGACGTCATAAAGCATGTCCTCTCGCGGCGAATTCACAACCATAGCACAATTGATAAGAAACGTAATGCAATGATAAAAAAAAAAGTATGCGCCTTCAGTATATTATCATAAAATATATTAAATAAATGTTTACGAAATAATCTTAGGATAATTATAGATTGTAAAATTAATGTCACATTACAGACGCGAATATTGAAAATTTGAATGACAATATTAACACTCTACAATTATTAAACTATATAATATATATAATGTATAATTTTCTAATTTATTTTATTTTTATCATATATGTATATTCTTTAATTTACTGTAGCATAATAAATGTGTGTGCGTGTGTGAATACATATACTCTAAACCTTTTGATAGCGCATACGTTAATTCTTTCCGCAATGTATTGCTCTTTAAAAACAATAATCAACATATCCAATTTTCGTTCTATCATTTAACTCGATGTCTTTTTACAAAGTGATTTAATGTTATATTTAATCTTACTTTTACTGTACATTTTTATGATACATATCGGTAAAAAATAACTCTTATGCAATTATAAAAAAAAGGATAATTGTTAATACAGTCTTAAATAACTAAATCAATATATTTTCATTAATGATAATGGCGTAGCCATACACACAGAGAGATCATACGACTGAAAAACGATTCAAAATATAATATATATATATATATAGGAAATTGTATTCTGCGGCGTTCCATACATTCGATATATAACTAATTGATTTCTCTGCATGTATGCTTTTAATTGATGCTAAATTAGTCTGAAGAGGCCTATAGAGAATGCGATGTACGTTATGCTTACGCATATATATTGCTACTTGAAAATACTATAAAACTTGGATGAAAAAATTTCTTACAGCTCTTTAAAAAGCATATTTAATTATATATTAATGTTACTGTGTGCTGTGTTATCAATATTATAATTATTATTACTCAACTATTAAAAACACATGTCTCCTCCGTCTTGTTTCTTAAAAGATACAAAGTAAAATATAATACACAAATTAGCGAATTTAAAATAAAATGTTCTTATAAAATAAAAATGTCTTCAATCCTACATGTATTTGTGCTGTATTTACGGCATGTAGGTATGTCACAGAATAAATAAAAAGTTGACAGATACTATAAATTCTGATCATCAAGATAATTGTGTGATTTTTAACACAAGAGTTCGCACTCCTCTAAATGTCCAAACAAAAGTTTTTAATTTGCTTCTGCTGGAATCTGCCAGTAGTGCGCTTGCATGGATAATCGTTGATTATTACTTGGCTTGAGAGGCGTTACACAGCGGGCGGCGTCCGGAAATCGTTCATGATAACGCTCTAATCTCAGGTATTTCACAGTCACTAAATTACCTATAAAGAAAATGAAAATCCTAAAGTAAAGATGAGCAATCAAAAGAATTGATTTTTTTCATATCTGGGATACATTCATCACTTAATGCTTGTAAACGTTCTTGAAATCATTTCATCCTTGCTACTTATAAAATATCAAGAAAAGACAAATGATTCTTGCAAGCATGTAAGCATCAAATGGAACACACCTCAAAATATAAACAATCAACTCTTCAGAGATTATCCACTGAAGTATTGCAATATATGCGTTAAAATCATGAAAATTAGTACAATGTTGGCACAAATTTGTAACAAGAATTATATATCATTAAAAAGAAAAAATTAGGTATTTGGTATCTTTAACACTTTTTCATTAATATTATAAGTTCCTTAATAATATTAGCGAAACTTTACGCGAAACGGTCACCAACAGCTGTTTAACTAATATCTAAGAATTAAGTTTAGAGAATAGGAATTATAGCTTATTACACGTACCATCAAACCAACAACCGTGTAATGCCCTGTAAGCTTTGCCAGCATCTTCTTGCGACATACATTTCATATAAACGCAACCTTCACGGCTGCCAATGTCTACTCGAATGTGAAATATCTTCACAGCCTCTCCGCACTTCTCTAAAATGGCATCCTGCACTCTCGTTTCCCAGTCGTCTTCAGTTTCACTATATCGTAATACAGAATAACTTTATCCGTTACTACAATTTTTGATTGTAGACGCGCTCATACATTACTTACATATCTGGATCAAACATGTGCCTGATTTTCAGGCAAGGTGTTGGCGAACAAGTCAAGCTATTAACTGATCCCTCCATTGTTTCGAACGCTTGTCCTTGCCAGACCTTTGGCTTCTTACACAAGGCGGCGCTTTGCACGGGAGATTTATTCAAAGCATTATTCGGCAACCATCGCCATACATGAAACTCTTCTCCTGCTACTTGCTGCACTTCTCTTCGAATTCTAAAAATCAAGATCATATCCTATTACACAACTGTAAGTAAAATACAAAATAGAGACGTACAAAAAATTTTGTACCTGGATTCATTTTCATCTAGAAACTTCACTGCCTTTTCCCAAAGACCAGTCATTTTTTTACGATCTTTTGGTAAAATAAGATTGTCTCGCACATGATTTATAGCAAGGAAACTTTCCTGCGCGCCGGATTGCGTGGATGCATTTTGGTGATGTGTCTCAACGATACTTATAATATCGCTAACAAGCTTAAATACTTCTCTCTCCGTATTTTTCTTGTATCTTAGATACCAAAGGTATGATTTGTAAATGCCGATACCTGTTAATAAGACTGAAGATGCATAGATACTATTATAAATCTTTCGATACATGTAGTTCTGTCTATATATGCATTGCAATATGGTAAACAGATATTACTTTATGAATCAATAGTAAATTTTTTGTAAAATGCATTTTTTATATGTTGACAATATTTATAAGAAAAGTACGTGTTTCTTGATGCACTTCAGGATATAAAGAAAAGTGTCTCGTTACAAAATAATTTTAGATAGTATATTAAAAAAATTTTATATATATATATATATATCGGCAAATCATAGAGAATAATTTTAAAATGCAGCTACTTTACTTAAAGTATAGCTTACAGTATACCATAAAAGAGTAGTAAATAATAATCTTATGAATATATACATTGTATTAACGGCATGCACATAGGATCTTATAACACAGAATGAGGTTCAGGAAGTTTTCTCAAATAAACAGTCTGTTAGAACTTTACCGATTGCCACTATAAGAAGAGAAGAAAAGATGGTAAAAAGTTTGTTCTTAACAAGGCATTGCATTGGCAGCACAGGATTTAAAATTGCCATTCCAATTTTCCCATTTAGACGAGCAGAAAATAACTTATCCTGTAACAATTAAACAAATTTTATTAATACGATAATACAAACGTTCTTACGTTTAAAAAAGAGCGAGAGATAGATGAATATATTTACTAGAGTATCCAATGTTTCTACGGTTGCTTCATTATCATCGTCATTTACATCGATAAGTGAGATGCCCCATTTCGGATTTTTAATAATTAAAAATTGCGCGTTATGTAAGTCTTCCTTCACTTCCAGGCTCGTCTGTAAATAAAGAAGTATTGATATATAACTCTTGCATAGTTAAACGAAATTAATTCCAGTTTTCAACCCACCACTTTCTCACTCGCAAACATTTCCACGATATTTTCATCAGTCAAGTATGGTTTCTCATTCGAATTTTCGCATATTTTAGATATCGTCTTTCTTGTTAGAATGGGTTGCAGACGTCTTAGCAATTGTAACACAGATTCTATGTTTTCCTTCATTATACAATTTACTCCAGGCGCTTTAAGGTCAGGCGCTCCATCGAGGAAACATTTCGGTATGTTGTTATCTATAAATACAGGTAACATGAAACTGTATAAATCATTAATCTATATAATGTTGGAAAAATTGGAATTAATTATAAGTATGAGGCAATTTCAGACGAAAAACTACTAATTTTTTTTTAAACAATCATATAAGCAAGAAAAAAACTGAAAATAAAAATTAAAATGACAATCCTTTAATTGAAAGTTGGTCTTTTTTTATGTTCAAAACTACTTCCTTTCTTATATACAAACAAATCAACTATTTAAAATAATTATATTTATTATATGTAGCAAATTAAAAAGAATATTTAAATGGTTACAAATAATGATTGAAAATTCAATGATTTTAAAAAATAAATATATTGAACAAAAATACAATAAATTTAAAATCATAATAGTCAACTTAAATTATTTTTTTACATAGCGACAAGTAACACACACTTTCATATTCTTAAACTTTAAAATTTTTTCTATAAAAAATTAATATTTTTATATTTTAATTCGATTTTCTAAGCTACACATAAGTTTTATCCCTATATACAAATAAGTCTTATATTATCGTCTAAATTAAATGGTATAAAACGCGTGTTCGTAAATATAGGTAAAATAAACTGGAATATAGATGCATTGAAAGAACGGGAAAAGAGGAAATAAAATATCCAAATTAATTCAAGAGATATTTGATTTTTATTATACATGTAAATATATATTATATATAGAAAAAAGAAAGTACAATTCAAGAAATTCTTTTGTATGTCTAATTTAATAAGCTCGAGACAATTACTTTATTAGCCGTTAAAATTAGTAATAATTAGTAATATATAATAAATTGATTTCATTCTGTAGGCCAAAATTGATTTGAGACAAGAGCATATACATTGTGCTTTGCACCTTGTTATTTATAACAATTAAATATGTATTTCTGGAAAATCTCTTCTGTTAAGTTTATTGGACTCAGAAATCTTCCCTAGTTATATCTCAGCATACCTACCCGATGAAAGCGATGGAAGTGTTTCGGTTTCCCCACCAAGTCCCAAATATATTATTGCAAGTACTACAAAGAATAGAGCAAGTACTGCCACGAGGCCCATCGATACCATATTCTGATTATTTCGTACATTTTCCATGTCTGCATTTGTTGTCGATGGTTTATAAGTCGTTCTACTGAAAATATCTCGAACTCTGTCAGCAGACGTTGCAGTGTATCTCGAACTAAACAACATTCGTTGATATTATATTGTAATATAAAATTCAGATAAAATAATAATTTATATATACCTTGGCTGAGTTGACGGCGAATACATGCTCCTTAAAGAAGAGAAGTGACCATTCGAATCTCTCTCTTTCACTTCTGGTAAGCCAGAGGACAAAGTATGGCGTAATGTAGGATCTGAAATTATAAAAAAGTTTATGTCAGATAAATGTACAAATAAAACACATAAGTGATCCGGTATAATTAATATAAAATTCTTATTTCGAAATAAACGAATATAATTTTGAATAATTAATTTGATTTGAGTAAACTAAATAAATAAAATTATGAATGACACAAAATTTTTCAATTAATAATAGACATAACATTTGTTTCAAAATAAGAGTCTCATATTAGAGTATCTATATTAGATTACATAAACCAAGAGGTTCGCTTACTTTTTAAGCTGGACAACGAGGATGACGGTGTGTTCGTGTTTATCAAAGATTGTGAACTGAGTCTCCTTGTAAACTCTGATAAAAATGGAGTTTCATAGTTTGCAAGAAGATCCCTTTGATTCGTACTGTCTCTTCCACTCACGTCTTCCTTTGTGGCTTGAATTGTAGAGACGCTTGGCTTCAAGGAAGACACATATTTGCTATCCTTCCACCCATAGACTGGCCTGGTTTTAGACATCTGATCATAATCGAAAGCTCCGCGATCACGATCGTACACTCGAGAATCATACAGTCTGTTGCTCAGTTTGGACAAATACTTGTCATATGAACGACCAGCATCCTCTACGACGTCCGAGTCCGATCCAGTCTCTAAGCCATCAGATACATAAGTTCTTTGTGTCTTGCTAAATTTGCTCGATGTAGTTTTTGAAGCTGTACGAGTTGTAGAAGGCATGCTTGAGTCGAAATTCGTCACATTAGGATCTTTGAACTCAGGATGTGGTGGACTCAAATGTGGCGACAAATTCTCCTTGACTGGATTTTTTGTCACACTCGCGACATCAGGGGGAATAATCGAAGGTGGAGGCATAGGATTTGCCAATGTTTGCCGACGTAGGTTTGTATTCTTCTTCTTCTTAACAACATTTATGTTTGTATCATCGTCTGTGTCGTCGCTGCTATATCTAATGCATAGATGAAGAAAACAACAATATCAAAATGCAAGTATAAAATATATTCTACATATACATATGTGTCTAGTACATTGCAATTCAATTAAAAGCATAAGAAATATTTAAAAATAGATTAGAAATATAAAATATTTAAATTAAAATTTTATTAACACTAAATCTATTCTTTTTAGCTGAATTTCTTGCATCTTTTGTTTTCTCCAATAAAAAAAAAGAAGCTGCACCATATAAGAAATTCAGCTGAAAACAGGCTTCTTATTGAAATTTTGTGGATGTTTTAAACTTCTATAATACAACAGTTTTCATAAAAAATTTAATTCAAACAGTGAAAGTCACGAAGAAAAAACAGCTATATTTTATATATAATTAGTGTCGTGAATTAGATATCACAGTATCACGCATTCTCAAAAACTGAATGTAAACATTGCCACACTCCATGCATCCTCTTAACATTCAGAATCAAGATAAATAAGATCTTTTCTTATACGCTACAGAGAAGAGAATCTTACGTCGCGCGCTTCGTTTAGCTGCGACATTAAAGATTGTTATCGCACGCCGACGTCGCCAAATCTGAAACTTCAGTGGAATCATAACATTCTTCTCGACCTTTCCTTTCTCTACGTTTTTTTTCTCTCTCTTTCTCTCTCTCGTCAAAATTTCAAGCTTACTCCAAATTCCACGTGTATAAATGTGATATGTGCTGAAAGAAAATTCGTGTTCGTGTAACTTTTCTAAAAACGCTCACCTTGCGGCTAACGAATGCCGGGATCCTCCTGCCCCTCCACTGCCACCACGGGCCTCCATGAGGTTCTTCAGCTTCTTGGCGAGTATCTTGCGGGTCGTCTGTGTCACCGGTCCCACCGGATACCCGTACTCCATCAACTTCGTCCGAAGCTCGGAATCGCTGAGCGCGTCCACCGACATCTTGTCTCGCGGGCGAGTGATCGCGTTTCCAAACGAAACACCCGATTTCAAAAAAGGGACGTTTCGATCGGTCGACGACGGTCGTATCACGACGTTACGAGACGTCTCCGTTCTGCGAACGTCCGGTTCCACTTCGGTTTATTTCGATCGATGATCAATCCTCCGCCGCCCGCCGCCTTCGCGTGTGAGAGACGCTCCACTCGTTCGCCGTTGAGCTCCTTCTTGGACGTCCGCGCACGTGGACGTTCGCACGTATCACCCAGACGTATCTCGGGTCTGTGCGATCGCACGACCAACTCGCTCTCGGCTCCGGTGAGATCCTGAGACCCCACCGTGTGATCACGCGCACCACCACCCGCGGCCGTCTCTTTCCGCACCGTCCGGTTATTGCGCGATGTTGCGCGGCTGCCTTCCTCCACCGCCAAACAATTCAACTCGCTCGGTAAATGCAAAAAAAAAAGAAAAATGGCGCAATTTCCTAACGGTCGTGGACGCGCGCGTACGAGACACGCAGCCGCGTGCGTGCCGTAGCGTTCGACGCGTTTCCATGTAGGAATTGATGGGAATCTCGATGCTCAAAGCGCTCCAGACGATCCTCCAATCGGCTGCGAGCAAAATTTGTCTATTAATTGGTCGAAAGAAAACAGCGGAAATTTTCAAAATCTTTTATTTTAAACTGGATTTGTGGTATATTAAAATTAATAAAATCGATGGAACACAGACGGTATAAACTTTAAAAAATTTTAATTTTTATAAATACTTTCCTGCAAGCATTGTTGCTTCGGAATGTGGGTACATACAAAATAAATGAAATTGTAAAGCAAAATATATGTATACATATACAATTTGCACTTTTTTGTTCGTTAGATACACAAGAAAAATTGAATGTTTAATCTAAAAAAATTTATATCACTTTTCTGTGTCAATTAGTTAATTACTTTAAACGATTAAAAGATAAATAGCAAATTAAAATATGTAAAGAAAAAATGTATAGGAAAAGTGTAACAAAAATAAATTTTTAAACTATAAAAAATTTAAAGATTTAGAGAGAAGCAAGATGAAGCTCGTCTTGCTGAAACTAATTTTAGACAACTTATAAATTTGTATCGCTAAATACGAAAAACATTTAAGAGATATATAAAAATAAATTAAAATTAAATATATAAATAAAATGAAAAATAAAGGACTCTTTATATAAAATAATAATCAAACAAAGAAAGGACAATAAGAGTCAGATAGTAAATAAAATAAAGCGGTTAAAACATTTAAATAACTTTAACTGTGTATATACATAGAATTAATTGAAATACAATAAATAAATTAGAAGTACTTAGCCGCTTGTGATGTTATAAGAATGATAAAAACGCAAATTTTTATCATTCTTATAACATCACAAGCGGCTAAGTACTTCTAATTTATTTATTGTATTTCAATTAATTCTATGTATATACACAGTTAAAGTTATTTAAATGTTTTAACCGCTTTATTTTATTTACTATCTGACTCTTATTGTCCTTTCTTTGTTTGATTATTATTAAATATATAAAAAAATAACCTCTATTATAAATTATTTAAAATTAATTATTTAAATGAAATAAAAGAAAAACAATTTTAAAAAATTAAAATACATATATATATATATATCAAATACATAGCACATACAAAAAATTATAAGTAGAATATTATCATAAAATTTGACATAAATTTAGAAGCCTAAAGGGCTTTAGACACATACATAAATACACAGTATATAGCTTTAACGTTACATTTTGTTCTTTGTACAATACAATACGTTAACATTGGAATATGGCGCATAAATAATATATCAATTTATATTATACGATCCATATATACTTATATGTAATAGTATACTTATTACGGTATATAATATATGTAGTGCGAGATATGTATACGCTTTAAAATACTATACAACTGCTGTGTTGCTGTCGAAATGCATGCCTAAACAATCGTGTAATTAAGTCAGCGACGATACGTTTTCTTTATTGTGTTATACGAATTGTTGTACAATTCTACTCGACTGAAAGTTGCCCAAGAGTAGAAAATGGCAAATGTAATGACTATATAGCGGTCGCGATTCTGTCGACAATTTGCAAACACTAACGCGATCAGAGGGATTCCAATTTCACAACTTACGTATACATATATATTATATAAACTTATTCTTAAGTATGTAAACTTACACACTGCCGTTAATTACATAGAGAAATCTATTTTGAAAATCTTATATACTTAATCTATATATCAATTATTTAATTTTATTAAAAAAGTTTACTCCGATATGTTTCACCGTAAACAGATTTTCATCTCGTTAATCTGTATGAATATGTTTTCTTTTTCCCTTTTCTTTTCTTGCAAATAGACGACAGAATTACACATACACAGTCAATAGAGGCGCAGGACTGACATAACAGATTGTCTTATATGTTATGTGCATGTCTTATATATGTATATGATGTATAGAAATCACGAACTCGTTACATATACTCTGTAATTCCTTACTAACTCTTTGTATCGCAATATTGTTTCTTATATGTTATAGAGTACTACTATATACGCGGTAGAGTCGTTCAAGCAGTTAAAGAATAGAAAATCTACTGTATAAGCAGAATATAATGTAACAACATTGTACTCAATTCTTAATAGTCTCTTGAGTCACTTTTTTCTTCTGATTTTTTTTTTAATCGCGTTGGCCGAAAATATTTTAACGAGCCTATTTGCTTTCGAAAGCATATAGAAATCGTATTGCGATGAGGAATTCAAATGTATCAACGTAGACCGTATTCGCCATATACTGCAAACTGTTTACGCATCAGATTGCTACATCTGGGATAACACTATAAACTACACGTACTTATAAAATATTATATCTATATATTTATATTATATATATATATATATACATATACGTACACGTATCTAATGCAAATAATGCAATAAATAACATCTGCCCGAGCTGCCTCCGTTTTATCCTGCACTTAAAAGACGTGTCTTGTGCATTATAATTAACTTAAAGGATACATGAGGTAATAAGTTCAAAGATATACGCTACGAACGATGGACATAGCTACGCCTATTGCAATGTAAGTTTCGCCTTCAAGCGTTTGAAAGAGACTCGTTTGGTTCGCATGCTGCATAGGAGTCCATATTCTTCTTCCGATGCATACACACGCTCTACTACAGTCTTTTGTTCGCAATCAGTACTATTGACAATATAAAACGGATTGGAATAATGATCGGTACACGTAATAATGATAAGCCTTAGTCAAGCCATTCTCTATCACGTTAACGCACACTCGTTTCTTTTTGTTTTCGATGAATAACTAATGAAACACTCACAAATGGTTCGTAAGGCTTAAACGAGACTTGTACGCCACTTCAGCCATGCGCTATCGTTTTAAACGATTAATACTTTAAAAGCTGCCAGTTCGCAATAAAGCCCTTTATCATAAATGAGAAAAAATTTACCGCCGTTACAACAATAAAGTGTAAAGTTAAAATTATAAAGCGCTTTATACATATAGCTTAAATTCGTATCAAATTGGTAAATACTAACAATAAGAAAATTATTCCTTCCTCATGGTGTGTGACCTCACGCTACGCATATCGAAAATTTATGACATGCATAATAAAATTGGCAGATTTCAGTATAAATATATATATGTATATATTAGTAATATACGCATGGATTATATTATAAAGTGAAAGAAAAAGGGAAAGAGGGAAGAGGAAGAAGAAAATAAAAAAGATGATGTGTGTGTGTGTGTGTGTGCATAAAAATTAATATAAAATAAACTATTAGCATCTATATAATATATACATTACTTTACAAAAAGTTTATTCTCTGAAGATTTTTCTTTAATAAAAACAAGAAATGTTAATAATACACATTAAAACGACGACTGGAAAAACACGTCAGCATACTATATATTATTTTTTACTCTCATAAAATTGCTTGAAAACAATTATAACTATACAATAGATCTCCATGGAATTGTAATTGTTTTCGCGCAAAAAATATGCTGCAAAATAAAAAAAGAAAGCTTTTTAAACTTCCTCGAAGTTGGATTATTATGATTTACATAATTTTACATAATTTACATATATATCACTTTTTTCCAGTCCTAGTATTACTTAAGAAAATAAAGGAAAAATATTGATAATAGACTAATAACTTGTACATATTTTTTTTTTAATTATTTAGACAGTTTAAAAGTTTTGGGTTATAAATGTACAGGCTATCCCAGAAAATATGTTGGACGGTATTACTTAAATGCTTTCAAACAGATATATGTTTGCTAGCATATAGTGTATTAAAAGAAATGGAATATATGTTCACTCTTAAAGTTAATGGAAAAAAATTCAGTAAAATAAATAATTACAAAACAGGTTTTCTGTTACATAAGATTACACACATGTGTTATATCTTCATTTATTTTTTTATTATAAAAATCATAATTCTCTTGATATTATATGGTTATCCAATAAGCAAAAGGTTAATAATATGCTAGCAGTTCGTCAATTAATTAAAAAAATATTACGATAAATTGACATTCATATTGTTATCAAAAAATGTGTCAACATAATCTGATAATTGCCAGAAGAAACCGAACAGAATCTATCGTTTTGTGAAATAACCATTTAAATAAAATATATTATTTAAATAATTAAACATTTTGCAAAATCCGAAAAATTTTAATAAATTTGGCTAAGTTAATAATCTCTTTCTATTTTTAATAATCTGCTAATAATTTCAAAATGTTATTTTATTTAAAATCTCTTGAATAATATAACATATACTCCATAGTGATATTTTCCCTAGGACAACCTGTATTGATGAAATTAGGTTAACGAAATTAAATATAACGTGATATGTTTGTCAGAAGAAAACGAATTAAGAGGAATAACGAAGAAAATCATTATTCTAAAATAATAAATTCGACATCGTGTTACATGTGTATTAGATAGTGTCCGGAATATCGGGGTATATCCCAATGTAAAGCTGATATTTTATAAATCAAAAATTTAATCGAGCACTATCCTATTAGGCAATGTCTTTATATATAATGTTAAAGCCTCAAAGTGCAGTTAAAAATAAATCTGTTTTTGAAATTAAAGAGAATTAAAGCTTTTACATATATATCTGCGCTTCTAAAGTTTAGCATGTTCAATTGCAAATATATTAGAGATGAAGCTAAGAAAAATATTATATTGTAAAATAAGCTTTAATAATTTCTCTATTTGACTCCTTCTAGCCATTTTATCTAATAAATACAAAATAATTATAAAGAAAGATGGAGTCTACTCAAACTTTCTTTAAAAACAAATCGAATACAAATTGTGTATGTGTATTTACGCGAAAAAAAAAAACATGAAAGTCACGTTAGAATTGTTTTTTATCTTTCAAACTCGGTGACGAGTACGATATATATTCTTATGAATTTAATTTATGGATAATAAATTCAGTGTGTATCGCCACGTTATAAATTGTGTTATAATTTAAATTACAGTAAAAATATTATACAAGTGTGTATATAAAATTGTCCAAGATCATGCAAAATGTAGGAAATACAGAAATGTAGGAACAGAATCAAGCTAATAATGGTCCCGAAATTGTCAGTATAAAAATTTACCTTTAAATAAGGAACAAAAAATTGTTTAGTATAAAAATTGATTTTTAAGTAAGAAAAAAGATCGAAATGCGTACTTCTGTAACAAGATGTTATCCTACATCAAACTAATAGTAATTCGAATACACACCTATCTAATGAACAAATTACATCTACTTCAGATATTTTCAAACAATGACAACGAAAATCGACTAACGGATACTTCGACCAATTTTTCGAGTCAATTGTTTCTTATGAAACAATCGATGTCATCATATCGTTTCAGTTTCAATTTTCAACATACTATAATTGTGTGTGTGAATATGATTATTATTACTAAGAACATTAGTGTGAACAAAGTAAAGGTGCTTTGTTTAGAGAAGCCAATTATGAAGTATCATAACAATATTTATCAGTCTCATAACAATATTTTTAACATGTCATATCTTTACATTTATATAGAATCTGAGCTTCTAATGTTTCTCTTTATATCAATGAACACGTTTAAGTTATTGTAATAACGTAAATTATTCATTTTCTTCAAAAGGCGGACTAGCTTTTAAATATAAACAAATATAAAACATTATCTAATACAAACTGCTTCCTAATTTTCTCCAACTGCTGATTGATATATACAAACCAAAAATTTTCTACATAAAACTGTAGATAAATTATAAAACTACATTTCGCTTCTTATTAAGTATCTTAATAATAAAACTTCAATTATATTAAAGTTTCATAAAAAATCAAAGTTTTCTTATCTTATTTGTATGTTATTTGTACAAAAAATTATTCAATTTAAACTGCTGATACTTTGATACTTCGTGTATCGAGGAAATCCAAGCTAGATCGGTCGAAGAATCCGTAAAGGTAATTTTCTTTGCGTTTAGCCAAAACGCCCTACCAAAAACTCATTCATAGGCTTGTATACCTTCTCGTATGCGCATGTGTCGAACTGTGAGAGCAGAAAACGATAAAACAAATCATCTAGAGAACAACATCGGGCAGGGAGCAATGCCACTAGGCTAGCTGCGTTCCACTTCGTCCAGCGTGATGTCCCATACCAATCATGGAACCGCCGCTTCCTATGTCATCGCGAACAGTTTTCTTTTCCTTATAGTAAATCTCTTCGCTTTCCTTCTCGCACAACAGCAGTATTGCTCCTCCAAAGAGGAAAATTACGGCGCCCCAACCGACGCCGTACGCCCAACCAAATTCCCAATTAGTTCGATTTCCTAAAAAAAAATAAATTATATTAAGTAAAAATTGATCCACACAAAAATGTTCAATAGAAATAACCAAAAAGATTCAATAGAAATAAACAAAAATATTTAAAAAGTGTATTTTAAACGTGGACGTAGGAAGACAGAGAAAAACATTATGTAAGTCGATAAAAAACTTGTAAGGATATGATTTCCGCATCTATATAACTTTTCACGACTTGAATTATACAATATGTTTTCTTTTTCCTATATCCATGGCTGATATTCATAATCAGCTCCTATATTTAAGACGATTTTAAATACATTTTAAGTGCATCTTGAGATATCATAAGCCAATCACAGATTAACATACATATCAACATCTTAAAACATTATTTAATACTAATACCTAAATTCTAAGCAGAATCATAAGGTTCATAACACATTCTCATAAGACTTATAAGAACTTTAAGTCCTTATACAATAAAGCCTTTATACAATATCTTAACAGACAGCTTCTTACTAGTCATAAGATTTACAAGAAATCGTAGATATTTACTATCATATTTCTTACAATTCTGTTTAGAAATGATCCATAAGTATCATCTTATATAGTTTATAAATTCGATTGTATACAGTATAAGGAACAATGTGTTCTTTCGTTTTTTCCTTCACTCTTAATTTAATCAAATTAAACGAGAAATGTCGAAAGCTTACCGAGATTCAATTCTGCTGCAAAACATATAGGATATATGATCAGTGCTATTAGGAGGGACACCACTGAAACATATACAAACGTGAGTTATAAAAAATATCAAATGAAAAGAGAAAAAAGGAGCAAAGCATTCCTGTAACACTCACGTGCAGTAGTCATGCAGAACATTGCAAATCTATAATAGTTATGTTTGTCCCTGTGATCCTGTGTGCGCAAACCCAAGCCAGTGAAAACCGTCGCGACGATGTCCGTCAGAAGACACACCACGCACAAAGCCGCAGCTGCCTTTATGTAGGCTGTAAGGTAAAACCTCAGATTACACAATCCAACCAGACATTAGTTCAACATTTAGCAAGGAAAGGAATGGTACCGCTATCTCTGGCTGGGTAGCATCCCGGGGGATCGGGCATGTTAAAGGGGAGTGGTGTCGGGGCGCCTTCCTCGATGCAGTGCGCAAACAAGCCCTGTCTCCATCCCAGGGCCATCAGCCAGTCAGTCGACGCTAAGCCCATTATCATCAGCAGCACCACTATGATCCCGCATATAAACGCGATCACCTGTAAGAAAACAAGCATAAATGTAACAAAGCGACTCCGTCAGTAGCTGCTTAAACGCTATCACGCATCCAGGGTATCATGGGGCAGAGATGTCTATCCCTCGAGAAAACATGATACCTGTGCGATCTCGTTGTCGCCCATGTGATCCTCGGCGACTGTATACATAATCATTTCACTTCCGAGTCCACGATCACGAATCCGTGGAAAGAAACACGCGCGAGTCGGCAGCGACCGATCAGGACAAGGGGAGAGCTCCTTCTTCGCGACGTTTCCTTCAAAGACGTACGCGCGGCGACGGTGACACGCTCCTTTCCGGGTGGCGCGCACGAGACATCGTCTGCTTCTCGATACTCTCTTGACGTCGACAATTCACACGGAGTGGCTAGAACCCACCCTCTCTAGCACCCTCTCTCTCTCACACTAAAGAGATATGCGCGTCGTGCCGAGGGTTCCGCGAGACGATCGTGGAGTCTCATAGATGGTGGGGAGAAGGGTTGATTAACGGGCTCGCAGGGGTCAATGGCTTTCGTCGCGCTGGTGGACCCCGCAACAACGTATTATCGGACGAAGGCAACCCCTTGTAACGCGCGCCGCACGAGTTGTTTTCTCCCCCTTTTTTTTTGTCTCTTTTTTTCCCTCCTTTTCGCCTCTTTCTCGCGGAGCGGACGGATCGCAGATCGATGGCAGTGTTCCGGGGTCGTGGCCCCCTCCCCTTTTTCACAACGCGAACGATTTTTAATGACAGTAATACTTGCACAGAAGGAGGGAAAGGGAGAAAGAGAGAGAAAGGGAAGCGCGTCTCAAGCGAGAGCGACTGACTCTCCACGACTGGGATTGGGGAGGGAAGCAATCGGATTCCAGGTTCCAGGGAGGCTGCGCCCATCAGCGCCCATTAAAGGTCGCGGCGCAGCGCGCGCGAGCGCCAATCTCTGCGCTCTCCCGCTCTTCCTTCGCCCTTTCTTTCTCTTCGGTTATTTTTATTTCTTCTATCTCCTTCTCTCTCATTCCATCCAATCCCCCCCCCCCTTTCATGATCTTCTAGTTATCTATATAACTCCATTCGTAGTCCTTGCACGCAATTATTCATATCTTATCGAATGACAGTATAAGTAATGTATTTATTGGTGCCTTCACTATGCAAGAAGCATTATTCCATCTTTGTTTAACATTGACAATATTAATAATGTAATGATTCACTGGGTTACACTGTGTGTCTCTTACTAGAAAATATATATTATCTGTTTTTGTAAAATATATAAATTTTATGTTTTTTCACTGCACATTTAATATAAAATTAGTTTCAAAATCTTGTACAGTGGTTTATATAGTCATGATTTATTTAATTAAAAGGATTAAATTGTGCAATCTGCACATGTCACAAATTAAATTCTCTCGTATTTTTAATATAATAACGGGACAACTTGTCTTCCTGTTGAAACATTCTAATGCGAGTCGAAATTGGAGTTACAAATTTTTTGTAGAGAATATAAATCTGTCATTTTACCATGTCATGAATAATTGCTCTGCAACATTATTTTACATTTGTTTCTTTACACTTTAAAATCAAGCTTTTAATTTAAGTATCACAACTATTTTATTCCAAGATAAAGATTCAATATGATAATAATTTACAGAAAAGTCAATCAAATCTTTCATTTAACATAAATTTTAGCTTCAAAATCTCAAAAATGAAGCAATTTATGATTAATTTCTGTCTGCAGTAAAAAGGAAATTAACTTTAAACTTACCTTAAGTGGTCTGGTTATAGTAAGAGTTTCAATAGTGGTTGTTTGAGGCATTCTTTATGCTTTTTTATTTGCACTTGGCTGTAATAAAAAAGAAAAAAAAACTCAACTGAAAGAGAAACAATACAAAGGTTTCTATATAAACAATTTTCAATTATTCTGCTTAAAGAAAAAGTGCTACAGTAGAACTCCATTTATAAGAACTCTTTTTATATATAAAAATAAATATGTATCCAAATCCACAGCTTACCCTAGGTTCAAGTAATAAGAACTTATCTTCAGTTTATGAAAAGTCCTATTATCAGAACAAAATATTAGTAGAGAAGATCTAGTGAGCCTCTATTATCCAAAGTCCAAACTATTCAGTTATCAGAACTATCCTGTCCCTCAATGTTTATATAAATAGAATTCTACTGTCATTTAGACAGAGAGGGACTATGTGTTAAGAAACCAAAATAAAAGCTTATTCAATATATTCAACCAAAGATGACTATTTTTAGTCATCTATTAGGATGTCCATGGATTTCAGAAAATATATAGAAAAACTGTTTTAGATTAAATATAGATTTAATCACAATCTTACATTGCAAGTGTAACACAAACTTTGAATGGCACTTATATATTCTTATTATTCATATACAGAATTAAATTAAATGTATGAGTCGCGTAATGTGACAGTGTAAAACTTAATACTTGATATCTTATTACATAGGTCTTTCTATATTATAATAATATCTAATTCAATCATACATTTTTTATGAAATATAAGTATGGAGTCAAATCTCAAATTGCAGTCAAATCTCTAATTGCTTTAAAGTTAAACTGGAGAGTTTTAAAAGAAAAATATCAGTAATCCAAACAACAAAGTCTAAAATTGTGACATAAGACGTCTCTAAATTATCTTTACACAAAAAACATCATATAACCTATTTTTAGATATTTTTTGTTTTTTAGGAAATAGCTACTGATATTTTTCAGAGATATTGCTTCAAATATTTCACATACTTATGTGATAAAAAGGAAAATTTTTTGTTTTTTTTAAAATCATATTAATTATTTTAATGAAACACTTTGTATATGTTCAAAGTTTCATAAAAAAACTCAAGTGATTTCCAAAATTTGTAGAAAAATCAATATTTTTCCTTCAACTTTAATAACTTGTATCTTTGAAACCAAGCAATTTCAGACAGTTATATGAAGTTTTCATGTTGAATTTATATGAGAAATCATCTCATAAAATCTTTTAAAATATTTAGTATCTATACTACATCTTTGTATATATATTTATATTATACAGCTTTTATATACATATTTGTATTATACACCTTGTTATTGTAATCACAACAAATTAATTTTTCTCCACTGTCTCTGTTTAGTAATAGTTCCTTAATCTGAATCACACCTTCTACCTTTAATCTATTTATCTATTCTCTCCCAAAAGAATTTGAATTCATGTTAAAGACATGCAAGAGATAGAATTAAAAGGAATACATTTATCATTTTCTTCCTTACATAATCAGAAAGCTAGCAAACACTCGACAGACGTTAGCAAATATATAGTACAGGAAACTATTCATATGCCAAACAATTAGGTAGTTTGAATCAGCTGGACTTTCAACCGAATACATAAAAGATCAAAAACCCACATTCCAAGTATGATCTCGACATAAATCGAGAAGAAAACGAGGAGATTTGCGTCCAATTGAATTCATTGACAATTTTCGTTCTCACGAAAAATTATATGTGAGTACGTTGTTAATACCTTTTAAAAAGAAACCTCTCTCCGTCCCATTGCACGTGCCATTGGCATGCAATATCTATCTCGAACGCCTATTTTATTCCAGGGAACTCGGATTCGGAATGTGAGCTAGATTTTCTTTTTCAAAGATCATGCATTAATTGTCCATATTGCTTCGTCTTTTCACAGACTTGTCAGTTGTCACTTCTATTGTCACAATCTCGGTCACGCCATAATTACTCGTCAACTACAAATTCTTGAACTTACAGAGGTTAGAGATTCAAGAGAGTATGACTCGAGATTTACCCAAGATCATATTTAATATCTAGCCGACACCTCAAGTAGACTCAATGAATCATTTTAAGATAATTCCGTATTCTATCATTCGAACTATTCGTGAATAATCGTGAATAATCGACACTGCACTGCACTGCATTCGCTTATTTGCACTAATCTGTACTCTGAACTTATTCTTATAAAGCCCCGTATCCACGGTGTAAAAACTCATTCCGAGTTCTTGAAGCCAGGAATGTGTAATCAATCAACACGTAGTTTTTACGGAAAAACTGCAAGTTAATTGGCTACATACTTCATTGTTTGAGAATTGGGTCAAATTCTAGTTCGTGGACACAGCTTTATAAATATTGGTCACATTCAGCAGACTGAAATATACCAATAGCAATTGGTATATTCTTTTAGATCATCCAATAGCAGCGAGTGCTTACGGATCTGCTCCGCAATAATCGAGTCTGCTGAACGCGACCCTTGGGGCCAATTTCACCAACATCGGTTAAGCTAACCGACGATTAAAGTGTCAACCATGATTGGTTCATTCTGGTCAAAGACAAATGCGATTGGATAATTCCATTGGAATTAACCGTCGGTTAGCTTAACCGACGTTGGTGAAATTGGCCCTTGGCCATCCTTTCAGGGCCACCAAACTGCCATTTTTGCACCATCGTTTTGTGACGCCGTCTAGCAAACGACCCGAGGAACTAATATTCAATATGGCTGCCATCGTTTCCGATACATTTTGATCGGCATATTTCCCTGGCCACGTTCAGTCCGTTCAGTCAATTCAGTAACTGTTGGTTACTGTTCAGTTAACTGTTCTTTAGTTGACACGATTGTTATATTGTAAGATGGTGCGAAAATGTTGTATTCCGGGATGTTCTTCGGTGCCAAAGGATCCAAGTCATAGTTTCCCGAAGAAGACCGAATGTCGCAATAAATGGTTTCAAAATTTAAACATGAAACCACCAGAAGACGAAAACGAAATAAAAAAATTAAGGGTCTGCTATAAGCATTTTTGTGATAAAGATTACAAAATTGATTTTGCAAAAAGAGTTTTACATTCCTGTGCAATTCCATCTATACATGAGCTAGAACACATCGGAATCAGTTGATGTCCATTGCAATATTCAAAGTAAGCATTGCGAACAACATCCCAGGAATGACGATCAGCAGACTGTCACATAGTACGTTTTTGGAACAAGAAAAACAAATATGCAATATTCAAAGCAAGCATTGCGAACAACATCCCAGTAATGACGATCAGCAGACCGTGTCGCATAGTACGTTTTTGGGACAAGAAAAACAAATATTATTAATAGTTCAACAGGACATGCAAATTGTACAGCAAGAAACATTATTGCAGCAACAGAAAATTGAGAATATTTTGAAAGAACTGCAAATTCAAAACCAAAAGCAAATGCAGCAACGAGAAATTGAAAATATTATATGAAAGAGTCATTGTAAAATAAACAAATATTAGCAAGACCTGTTCTTAAAAGATTTACTTGGAAAACTTTGTTAAGTCCTACTGTTACAAAACTGTATCAAAAGATTGCCTACTTGAAAAGAGATCGAAGATATCTAAAAAGAATTATTAACAAATGTAGAAAAAGTAAATTTCCATAAATAAAAGAAAAATGTAATGAAGAAAATACTGATTTAATGGTACGTGTAAAACAGAATATTATACAGATATTGCAAAGAAACAATGATGTAGCATCTCAACATATCCTATTATAACGGTTATTTTTCATTTACAATATTACTGGGTATTTATTACTTAAAAATGTAGACTCACATATTTTATTACATTTGTATAATATTTATATGGAAAATTATTGATACTCAGAATAATCTATAAATTGTTTTTTTCAATTTCTATTCTATTTCTTTTTAAAAGTATTATTTAATCGATTATATTTATTTTTCACATAGAAAGCGTTGATTTTTCAGGACGTTTCTCTTTTTTATTCTTTATAATATTCGTGAAATTAATTAATTAATCCAGAATTTTTTGATCATTGTCTTATATAATTTTCACAGTTTGCGTAATGTGAATGTGGAAAGTCGTGATGTTTTTCTAAATTGTTGCAAAAATCCAATAGAATTGTTTGATTGTTTTTATACAAAAATGTATCGGTCAGAAGTTTTCACAATTTCATTATAACTTAAAGAAAAAGGGCACTAGGAGTCAGGAGCAGATAACTTTATTAGCAATTGCTAATTTGTAACAAATATTTTTAATATTCTTTATATTTTCTTTTATTCTTTATTATATTTTGCAAGTGAAAAGATTATATATATTTCTTTATATTAAAAAGCATGTCAATATTAAGATTATTAATTAAAAGTTGCTATTTCCAGCGTTGTAAATAACAATTTTTAATTTATTCGTATATATACATGTGTACATATATATCCTAATAATCATTGCCTAATAATGAAGCTGAATTTTCAATTAAGACTTCTGTCTATCGAAAATTTTGTTGAAAGCGCTTGATAAAGACAGAGTAAACGCAAGCGCGTGATCTTCTATAAAAACGGAAACGATGGCAGCCATATTGAGTATTAGTTCCTCATTTCCGGTTGTCGATCCCTAGACGGCGCTACAAAACGAAGGTAACGCTCGGAACAAGAGGGGAGATTGTTGGTCTCCCTGATTTCTTTGAAAAGATCAACCAGAGATCAACGAAGAATGGAAGAACATGCGGCTCATGGTGGATGGCAGTGGATAAGTCAGAGCGAATTCGACGTTTATACAACGACAAATTGTGAAAGGTGAGAAAATTTAAGGTCTTTGACACGTAACAAAAATCTTATAATGAATAAATCTTCAACATCTGCGGTTATAATTAAAATATATATTGTACATCGTGAATACAAATTTCTCGAGTCGTGCTCACCGCAATTTGTAATCCACATGCATCCATGCAATCCTTTGTTTTGACACAATGTATATTTGGCAATAGACTTTAATACTCATTATTAAACTGAAATTGTATTTATTATTAACTTCCATCAATTTAAAAAATAAAAAGAGTAATTATACTTCAGTCTACTTTAGAGGATCTATAACTACATATTGTTAGAAATTATTCCAAGATCTCTCAGACAGAGAAAAAGTTGACCAATGATTAACTAATCGAATTGTTCAAATATAATATGCTAATTCTTTTTCTATCCAAGACAAAGCTAAATGCCTGTTGGGATCCAAGTCCATTTACAATTTTATATGTTGTACATTTGACTTATTTGACTGCATGTGTATATTTCAGTATATATTTTTTTATACTTATATATTCTGATATCCTTCAAACGTCTCTCGTATTATATCTCAAAAATTCTTTATATGACTCTAACATGATGATTGTAACCGGTATGAAATTATGATTATATTTGTACATGCACTACCATCTGAGAGAATTAATTTTTATTTTTTATTTATCAAAATAGCTTTTGAACATGTAAATTAATTATTCTAATATTTGTTTTGCAGACATATGAAGCCGAGATAATTTTTCATCATGTTAAACAAATGGTAAGAATCATTATGAATATATAATTACATATCTTAAGATACATAATTTTATTAAAATAATGGATGATACAGGATGCGTCAGGTATTTGAGGACACTCACATATGTGCCTGCCAAGTTTTCGAAGAAGTTTTATTTTTTTTCTTTTAACATCATAAATGGAGAATAAGCTGACTTAGGAAATAAAAAGACACGCTGTTTTCGTTGCTATATACACGAATCACAACAATCTTGAAATCTCCCAATTTTTGGAAGTCGCATGATTGTTCACAAAGTTCGTCGAGAGTTAGAAGCATCTGATGGCAATGTGAAAAGTGTTACTAAGCGTAAAAAAAACATGAGGCACGTTCAGACAGAGTTAGAACATCACAATATGTCCTCAAATGTACCTGATGCATCCTGTATTTCTGAAATAACAAGATAAAATTTTTATTTATTTATTTATTTATTTATTGACCAAGAAAAAATTTAATTTTTAATTTTAAGAAAAAATTTTAATTTTTAATAAAATTTCATCCTATTATGATTATTTCTACATGTACCTCCAACTAAAGTATATAAAAGAAATTCTTTCTTGAAAAATATTGCTATTGAAAACTATTAATTTATATTCCATTTTTTGCAGAATAAAGGAATGGAGATCTGTATAGATAAGAATAATGATAAAAATCTAATGATGTGATGTAAGTATATGTATACACACATTATACAAGAGAGCAATCAGAGATTAATGAGACTGATTTTCTAAAATTTTTTTAATTAATCATGGAATTTTAAAAATTAAATAAAAAAAAGTTACAAAAATAACATGTATCTTATGATTAATGTATCAATTTTATATTTTAAAATGGTAAAAAGGAATGGGATATATGCACTGTAATGCAGGGAAAATATACTTGAAAATTTCTTGAAAGATTAAATAAATATTTTATTAAAAATTAAATTTGTCTCATTATTCTTTGATACACTCTTGTACATATGTAATACTAATATATTAATAACATAATATTACTGTGTTACAATCAATATACACAATGTGTTTGTAAAATAAATATTAAAGATGTATCTGTTTATTTTTTCCTGAACAAATCTTATATGTATATAATGAGAAATAAAATATACTTTTATTATACAATTGAAAAAAAGAATTAGATTAATGCTTATTAAGAAATATATTGTAGAACTGAAAGTCAACAGAAAAATAAGTTGACTAGTAATCGTATTCGTCGAATTATTATAGAAGCAATGATAGCTCATACTTAAAAAATATACTTAATATTGCACCAGGTTTCTTTACTGGAATAAATCCTATTTCTCTGGACATTTAAGGAGGTACGTAAAATAAAATATGCACTTGTACTACTCTCAAAAAGCAAAAGAAGAAGGCACTTTAAGTCTAATAGGTAAACGAAGTAAAAATGAATGTTCAACACAAGTATCAAAAATTTAAATAATGCAGTGACAGCAATGAAATGCACATATAAAGGATACGGCACATTTATTATCTCTAATGATTCTTTCATTCTATTTTCTTTTCTTATTTTTTTTAAGCAATGCTTCATAAATTGACAATGTTATTTATGCATGTTAGCATTACAAAACTATGAATAATTGAGATGAACCGATAAAATATGAAATTCTAAACGATGCGCCCAGCGTCGAATTTCTGGGTACGTCGTTATAAATAATTTTCGTATCATTGTATGCGTTAAAAAATGTGTCAGTAGATATTTTTCCGATAAAGCTTTGTCCCATACAACGAATTAAAGATTATTTGCGCCAATAATGTGACAAACTGAAATTCACAATACGTCATCAATTGCAACTTTTGTTAAAAAAATTATGCTCTTTATTTGGGTCTTTAACGTTATCTCTTCATGGTAAAAGCACGCGTATTGTTCACAATACATCGCGTAGTGTCAATATGTGTCAGTAATTGATTTTTGACTCGACGATAATGAGATTACGTGGGGACACGAGTCCCCAAAAATAATACAATTCTCGTAATAGAGTTGCGTGTGTCAAGTACATAAAACTATATTAATAATATACTTTAAAAATATCATATATATATATATATCTCTACCCATATTTACCTACAACATAATTTCCTTCATACGTATATACATACATATGCATATGTTGCGCGTCTTTAATATCCAACATATGTATATGTATATCACAAGTATCATAAATCTTCAAGGCACTCCAGATGTATATTACATTTATATTTTACAAGTTGTGTTGTCCAGCGTTTAATGAACGGGGCATTTTGACGAGACGTAAAACAGGATTATTTTACTCGTTTTAAAAGCAACGTAATAACGTCCTGTATGCACGTTTATACAGCAAACGAAAAAGGCGATGCAGGCATTAGGAGAATGAGAGATATCTTTTCTATTTTTTTTTTCTCATATCACTCAAATGTGTGACTACTTTTGTAATCTTTTTTTCCTACGTCGATGCCAAGATACTTTATAAAAGCATTCAATTTTAAAGCGCCTTCATTAGAAGCACATTTTCAATGCTGCTTCCCAATTTTCTTTTGTGAAACTAGACATGTATGGTTCCATTTTGCGACAAATCGTATATTAAGACCTATTTACAATAGATGGAAGCGCGTCTCACCATGGCACGGTTTTTACACGCACAGAAAACAAATATATTTTTTATATCGAAAGAAAATGCGATATTGTATAGTGCTGAATAAACAAATAATTTTTGTTTCAATTTTCTTAACAAAATAATTGCATCATCGTCTGTTATACAGACAATCGCAAATCGTTATATAGAAACGTAATTGCGCCAAATATATAAAATGATAAAACAACCTTGCGAAATATTATCTTTCACAAAAAGAATTAAGATTTTTGAAAAATAATATATTTTCTAAGATGTATGTGTGACAATACGAAATAGGTATCTGTGAATTTACCGTAAATATATCTCTCGGACATTACCTATTGTATACAATATAATTATAAACCACGGCACGTTTTGTTGAGATATTTACATCAACTCTTTATATAGATAGTCAAAACACTTCGAATAGCGCATGAACGCTTTCATATATATATTTTTCTATATATATACACACAGGGTGATTTTTTTAACCTGAAACTTTCAAATATCTCGAAAAATAAGCACACTAAGAAAAAATGTTAAGAATCAAAATTTCATCATTCCGAGGATGACATACACTGACGTTAAAATCAGCCCCCCCCCCTCCACTCCGCCCCTGAGCGGTGAGTTAAATTAGGCTGATTTATTGCAGATATTTATTTATTTTTAATTGTCAATTGGTATTTTGTTTCAAAAATACCAATTGACGATTAAAAATTTTCTGAAATTCTATCGTTAATCAAGCACCCCGAAGGGAACAGAAAACTGCTACGTCCACGTCGTTGTTCCTGGGTTACGCTAAAAGTAGTTTCTTGAGAAGTAATTAATGAGTAATTAAAAATAATGAGAAGTTTGTTTTAAGATTAATTTCGAGTATTAACAATGAAAACGTGGTATTTTTATTGTTATGTATTGCAGAATCGTAAGCATGGGTTCTCAGTAAGAGAAATCGAAGAAATATTGAATTTCGTCGATTACAGCTATACCATCTATCATGAATCAAGAAAAATGTTTCAGACAAATCGTATGTGCTTTTAGTCAAAGATTTCAAATATGCAATAAAAAATAGGGGTTCCCATTTAAGATTTCAAACTTGCCCCCCTTCTCCGCCCAGGGGGGCTGATTTTAAAGTCAGTATATGTCATCCTCGGAATGATGAAATTTTGATTCTTAACATTTTTTCTTAATGTGCTTATTTTTCGAGATATTTGAAAGTTTCAGGTTAAAAAAATCACCTTGTATATTAAAGAAATAAACTGTAGCGTGTCATAATGAAGCAAGACACGCCTTCATCTAGTACAAACGGTCGGTAGACAGTGATGCTAAACAAACACGAACATCATTTGCCAGTTATATTATTAATGCGATCTAACCAGCCTATAAGGTTGAAATTTCGAGTGCGCAGATTCTAAGTAAATCAGGCGCTGTGTTTATCCAAAATAGAGACCGATATACGAAATATTGCCTACGTGTTTGCTGCCTCCGTGTCTCATATAACTTTGGCTTCCCGCTTTAGTAACAGCAAGTTTCACAAGCCTTCATATTCGTACTTAAATACAGTATGTTACAGAGAAATATCTATAAGAATGCATGTACATCACCATCGCTTACCCCTAGCAACATTTAGGATAATGTACACAAACAAGACATGTACAGGTTCATCGACTGAATAATAGTTTTGATACACTGTCGCGCAGGTTTTAAACACCAATCTCAGTCGGTTTTCTGTTGATATAATTCTTTTAACGATTTCAGTTCGTCGATTAGCGTCTGATTTCTATTCTCCAGCACCGCAACACGATTTTCTAAGCACTTTATATATTCCTTCTTCTTTCTTCTACATTCACGCGCCGCCTCTCTGTGTACATAATAAAAATAGATATATTCTTCATCACTAAAGGAATT
Organism: Cyphomyrmex costatus; assembly: GCF_001594065.2. Classification (NCBI taxonomy): domain Eukaryota; kingdom Metazoa; phylum Arthropoda; class Insecta; order Hymenoptera; family Formicidae; genus Cyphomyrmex; species Cyphomyrmex costatus. The sequence continues at coordinate 1,113,813 of NW_017274977.1, read as the reverse complement.
TAATCTTTTCTCATCTTTACATATAGGATAAGAAAATTATGTTATATCTGTATAGGTAAGTACAGATATAACTTTGTATGTGGTAAGTCTATTCTTATCACTCACCTGTTCTTAAGCAACCTTAACTCTCTCTTTCGTGCCGCATCCTCCACTACTACTCCGTGACCTGTATAAGCTGTAACATTGCAAGAGACTGTACTCTCCAAATTTTTATGTTACGTGTATCATAATTCTCTATACAATTTTTTTTACTAAATAGTTTTTCCATTTTATTTATTAAAAATCATTACTGTATTTATCAAAAGGACATACAGTCTAGAAAATATGTTAAATTTTATTATTAATCTATACCTTCTTATTTTTTTGCAAATCTAAAGTAATATTAATACATCTTATTTTTTGCAAATCTAGTAATACTAATAGAGTAATACATCAATTCATGTAATATGGAATTCTTTTTTGAGAAATAATTATTACGTGTATGTGTGTATATATATATATATATATACATACATATATATATATACATATATTACAATGATGTATGATCACTATACAATATTGTAATATAATAGAAACAAAACTGAAAAGTTTACTTAAGAATCTCTGATAGGAAATGATGCAAAAGCACACCTGGGACAAAAAATTGAGTGTCCTGGCCCTGTGCATACTGCACTATAGCTCCACCCGCTGTCGCCGCATTGCTCATAGTTAACGTGTGAAGCCCCGGAACTCCCTCCCCTTGGGTCGCAATTTGAATAGTACCGGCAGGAATTACTGTAAAACAAATTATTTTGAAAATATGTTCTTAAAAAAAAAATCCTCCAACTAATGACAATAGAGCTGTGCATCATTAACGCACTAAAAATGATAATGCATTTGAAAGAGATTTTATATGCGTGAAACATAATGATATAATGTTCCTTGCACAAAAGAGAATTATTTGAGTTTTTCGGCGCTGTTTTCTTTTTCGTTGAATGATCCGAATGATAAGTCTATATCGATATCCCATAAGCAAGAATGCCACACCAAGCGAGTATCGTGAAAAATGATATATAACGTTAGGCAGTACACACAGGGATGGAAGACAATAGTAAATGCGAATGGATCTTGATTTAAAATTCTTTTTTTTTCTTGTCCTTTCTCATTAAGTACTCCTCTAACATCATCTCCCTCGGTATAAAGAAGAATACAAGAACTATATACATGGACAGCCTGTGGAATGTAATACAACCAGGAAAGATACGTAAAAGGAGATAAAGTAACCAACCTGTTTGATAATGGAGCGAATGGGAAGACACTTCACTGTCCACGTTAGAATCACACTCGGAGGATGATTCTAAGGGGGGCAAACGACCGTCTGTAACACCGAATCAATCCAAACCCCCATTAATTAGCTAACCGGTACCGCTAACGTGTGTGTGCGTCATTCTATGTACAATGCATTACTTTCTCTTTTTCTTTCTTTCTTTGCCAAATTCGTACTATATCTTTAATGCTCACATTGAATAAATATATTCTAAATTACTTGCAATTATCTGCATCCAGAAAGTAAAATTATAATATAGCGATAAGTACGAAAGAAACAAACTGAAATTCCATCGTATAACTATGATTTGTTAAGCTATTTCCTTTCTGGCTGCTGATTATACGATACATATTTATCATTGCGCTGCGTGCAGTCAGCTCATACAAAAAGGAAATAGAAAGTATCGAGAAACATTTATTTTGAGAATAAGTTCTTAAATATTAAACAAAAAGATAACTATTCCACATAGAAACAACAGAAATAACAATTAATTTTGCGTAAATAACTCTGATTGTTTCACATATAAAATAAAAGTCTATGAAGTCTTTGTAAAAACGATCTTGTATAATTATTAGTATATATCTAACATATATTTTCTTTTCCACAAGTTAAATTGTAACAAAAATATATGGAGTGTATTAAAAGTGGGAAAGGAGTGGATTTTATACGGTAGAATTTGTTCAAAAAATTAATTTGGTACAAACGTTAATGGTTACTTGCTCATTTTAAATTTATGATTATAATTTTATAATAATTTCGAACAAAACCATAAAATTCGTTATATGTTTTCTTTTCAACAAATAATGTTTTCTTTTCATCAAACTTCAACATTCATTTCTATAATAATATGGCTGTCAATTACACTTACCTTTTAATACACCCTATATACATGAGAATTAATTAAATTAATGTAAATGTCGAAGCGATAATTACAATAATATTTAATACTCCATAGTATATCGTGGTGGACATGAATGTGTATTCGCCGATAAGTCTTTGAAAAATTATTTTTTTCGAAAATAGGTGGGCGATTGTACACACATTATCACTTCACCTTACTACTCTAAATAAATTTTACTTTTAATGTAGTATTAAGGTAATGGAGTCAAAGGAACGATCTGCGCAAACCCTCTCTCAGAATCTCTAATTTTAATAATAATAATAATAACCCATGTCTCTGCATTGCTGTATGGTATTGTACGAGCTTGGTATGGCATACTTCTCTTATACACCTGACTATATGTAAACTGTAGTACTAAACATAAAAACGACATCGTAATATAAGTATCTTATTTCATTATCTCATTTCACGCGCTAAAACTCATTATGTTACTCTTAAAAAAGCTTATATTGCTTATTTGCGGTCGAAATTAGAAAAATAATGGAAAGCTTCAGCGTAACAAATATTCATTATACCGTACCTGCGCTAATATATTTGAGAAACAAAATTAAATAATATATTATTATAAAAAGAAAAAAGGATATTTATATTAATTTCAGTAGTACTAGAATAATCTTACAGTTTAAATTCTTTAGACATCTTTAAGATATACAAATATGCAAATTACTACATATTTTATATTATCAACTTGTATGAACTGACATGCACGTAAACGTTTTATGTGATTAAAAGCGAGTGTAATTATTTATCTTTAATATTTATTTCATTCGCGGCGAAATGGTAAACAAAATTACGCGAATGGTATTAATTCATAATCATGGAAATCAGCGACTACACGATTAACATTCTCTACATCGCAACTTCAATTTCTATCTATAGAATGTCTTGAGACAAAAGCTTATTATTTAAGTAGAAACTTCACGTCTTACCTGTAATTTCCCCTCCACCTAAATCGTTGAGAATCTTTCTGTAAGACGGTCGTCTAGTTAGAATATTCCTCTTCTTAGGTGAATCTTCGTCTGAGAAACTATCGTCACTACCAGTTTCCACCACCTTAACACAAATAGCAGAGTATTCAAATTTCAATGATACATTAATAACTACGTCACACATTTGCGCGTACTGATAACAATGCAAACATCTGGACGATCTTTAGGCTGAAGTGTTAAAAAGTTAATACGTATGACTCACTTGAAGCGTCTGTAGACTGCCTTGTGCAGTTTGTATAACGGAGTTGGGCTTGCTAACCAGAATAACGTTTCCTTTGGAGATTGCGACGGGTTGTATGTTTGTGGCGGTCTGTATCACGGATTGTTGATTGGGTTGTATGACTGATTGCACCTGTGCAAGAATCAAATCAAATGCTAAACATTATGAACGGTTAAGACAATTATTATATCATTAAAACTAATTATAGACACATGATCATTATTCCTTGTACATATACAAACTGTATACTGCATCGACCAATATCCGTTATAACGAATAATTACTAAAGGAATAATGTACATGTTGTTTGTTGTGTGCTATGAGAAAGATGGGAACTTATGATGCATGAACATATATCCAATGAATACCTTTGACTGTCACATTCATAGAAAGTACTCCCTATGTCCTACAATCTAAGGATGAATGATCTTGGGAAGGCCTTCGCATTCCCAAGACGCAACCAGCATTATGCAAGACCGGATGTCTAGATCACACTTGCATTACAGAGAAACAATAACGATAGTAAAAGGACAAATAAACGCTATGCGCATGCTCCGAAATAAAGAGAAGACAAATTATCGGACATAGATACACAGGAGAGCCTCCTGTATACCTGTGTTGTTCCTGACGTAGGTAGTGTCAGTTGCACAATGCTGGTAGAAGCTACCAGGTGATGAGTTTGCTGCTGATGCGTTCTATCGATAGATTGTACCGAGGTTGCGATTGCTGGCGCTGCGTCGCTCTGGGAGCCCTGCACAGACAACGGATCGACGGCTGATCCATTTTCTTCGACCATACTTTCCATAGCCCGACTACCTCGCGAGCTCTGCAACACAAAAACACTCTGTAATACAAACATTTGGGATGTGTCAGGTGAGAAGTCATATCAATGTTATATCACGTCAAAATTAAACAATTACATTGATCTACAAGTATATACATTTGAATGACACAAGTGACATAACAAAACCTTTAAATTGTAAGATTTCTCGATTAGCGGAACGCGAGTCATTTAAACTTCCCGCCAACAAATAAGATGACTACTACTGCGTCATTTACATAAGCGAGCTAAAAATAAGACGGGGAGGGAAGGGGGAGGGGACAATAAACACGCGCTCGAGGTACTGTTTTTCTCTTTCTCTCTTTCTCTATCTCTATCTCTCTCTCTCTCTCCCACTCGATGGAAAACGACGGAGAGAATTGCTATCCGGATAGACGGCAAGGGTAACCCTCGATCTCGCACGTACCTAGGAAATGCGAGCGCGTAACCCGCGATAGTACCCCTCCCCCAAGTGACGGGTGTCAGGGCGAGAAGAAGCAGGATCGCGAGGTGATCGAGCCACCTCGTGTCGATCGTCGGGAGCGGACGCGGATGCACGCGGTCTCTCTCACTCCGGGCCGTCGGGCCGTCGCCATATTTCGCGGCATCACGTTAAGCGTAGCAGACGAGCGTAAATCGCGCGTATGCGTCGCGCGGTCGTTCGCAAACGCGGAAAGAGCGAAAGGCAATGCACGCAACAGCGGACGCGCGACCGTTTCTTCGTCTCGCACGCGCGATCAGCGCGGTGCGCGAGGAGCCGCGCGCTTGGTCCACGGCCCGATTGTTATTATTCTCCAGCTGGGGCACTTACCAGTTACGTATTTCTCGTCACCAAGTTTGCTGCAATCGGAGTGGGCAGTCGGGCAGGTACGTAGCAGCCACGTCAAAACTCCAGTGGCTTCGTCACTGGTGGAGCCCACGACCTCTGAGTTGCGCGTCACGCTCAAGATGGCAGTCGACGTCGTGATAGCTGCTGCCGCCGCCGCTGTTGCTGCCGTTTGGTGCTGCTGCTAATCCTGCTCTCAGGAACGCCGTTGTTGTTGCTGCCGATTCACCCTCGCCCGCCGCCCTCTGACCCCTCATAATCTGATCTCGTCTATGTTCTAAGCGCGTCATACATGCGATCCAGGGCGATCGCGGCTTTGATCCTCAACGACGACCACGACGGCGATTCCCGCGATTTTCTCTGTAGCACTCTGTTGTACTCTTTCTTTGCTCTCTTCGTACACGTTGCACTTTATTTTCCCTCGGTTTATCGGAAAATATATATAATTGTGATATTTATAATATATAGAAATATCTATAGGATATAAAAATAATCACAGCTGCTGCATTATAAATTATAAATTGTAAACTTCAATACTGTATGGAAAAACTTAAATATCGAACATTAGAAAATGGCCGATAACGGCGCTCTATATGATTGCGTCTTGCGCAAACTTCATATGTAGAACGACAAAACGTATTGAGTATCTGCATACAGAGAAAAAATGTACTAAATTTTAATAAACATTTATTCAAAATAGTACCAATTGAATATTTACTGAATATAAACATATAGTTCTTTGCTACAAAAACTATATATTATAATTTAATTATGTTTTTATTTGGCAAATATATTTATTTTTCGTAAATAAATGTTAATACTGTTTAAACGATTATTTATAAGTATATTAATATTAATGTATAATATATATATTTATATACATATGTATATATATTAAAAGTTAGTACATTTTTCTTTTATGCAAATCTGTTTTTTGTTGTTAAACATCTTTTTCTTTTCGCATTTCTCTAATATTATTTAATTTTAAATGCACCTTACAAAGAACACCCAGACAACACAATGTTTATAAGATTTATTTTAAATATTTCATAAATATTTTTGTGGTCATACATCTATAACACAAATCAAATAAACATTTATTACAAATATTATGAAATATTTATTGTAAATGTTGTAATAAATACTACGAAAAAATACTTAATAAGATATTATAAAATCCAATTAAAAAATACTTATTAGAAATATTTATTTATATTTAAATAGTACATATCCTTTAAAAAGACCTTAAAAAAAGAAAAAATATACGCCAAGTGCATAAAAAAAGTATCGATGTCTTCTTAATCAAAAACAGACATGAAATAAATGATAATTATCCAAGTATTTCATTACGCAAGACTCATAAGATGGACCTATTTGTGATGGACTTATTTTATTAATTTATTTAATTAAATTACTTTTTTTGTTTTATTTTATTTATTTATTTAATTAGATTAATTAATTAATTTTATTTTTTAATTTTATTCATCTTATTAGTAATAATTAATACATTAAACAGGGCGAATAAGAGTCAAATTACAATTAAAAATCTAAATCTGATAATTTAATATTAATTATTATTTGCGAAGAATATCACGTAATTTTTGGCGTTTGATCGTCCCGGCTTCCACTACTGGACTCATCAGTAAGGCATTGTAGTGGAAGCCTACCTTATACGCCTTGGTAAGTTATTAAATCGAGATTCTTTATATAAAGAGATATACATGTGTCTCAGCACTTGCGAGAATTTGCGAATATCGATAAACCTCTGATGGCGAGTAGACGTAATGATATTCTTCGCAATATTTATCCAAAGTAGGAAATACCGTTCTATTAATATATGTAGTACCCCCAAATCTTATTAGTTTGTTTTATTTTTTACTTAATTTAATTTGATTTTTAATTTATTTTTTGAATGTAGATATTGTGAACAGCAGCTCGATAGACAAAACGCTTTACATATAGGTGTCACACGTACAACTAAAAAAATCTTGAAACATAACTGATAACATTGTATAATAAAAGTATTTTAAAATTTTTTAATCAAAAAATAAATATATAGTAATAAATATATTTATCATAGATATTCTATGCCGTGTCTGAGCAGTTTATACATATTCAATAATTATATATGAGTTCTTCAGATTATCGGATCTCAGTAACAATAATTAGATCACTACATTACTACAAATTTTTAGTATATACATTAATTTTAATTTTGGTTCATTTACTCTTCTGCTTTTTCTATTTCTTATTCTTATATATCTATTTCTATAATATCAATGTAAATTAACTTTTTTATCTTAATTTAACTTACTTTTCATGTTTTAATGTTACTTTTCTAGTTCTACGAATAAGAAAAGAATAAAAAGTAAAGTAAATTGAAATTAATACCTAAAATCTAAGCAGAATCGTAATAAAGGCTCTCGTAGTATTTTCATAAGATTTATATAAGAACTTTTAAATGCGCTTATATGTCTTTATATAATATCTTTGCATCTTCCTACTAGCCATAAGATTTAAAATAAAATCGTAGATATTTATTATAACAATGATACATTTTACGATATTATACACATAAAATTAAAATACTAGTCAGAAATTCTTACACGTTTTTGGAACAATCCATTACGTGATTTACACATATTTTAATTACATGATTCCGTTATGTTACTTTATGACGTAATTTCTTTTTAGTAGGGATAAATTAAACTAAAATTAAATAAGTTAATTTACATTAATCAATAAACAGCCATTAATTGATAACTCATATTCGAATTATATATATATATATAAATATACATCTCTCTCTCTCTCTCTCTCTCTCTCTATATATATATATATATATATATAAGTATATATATATATATATATAAATATATATAGATATAGGTGTCTTTATTTTTTTTTCTGCTTATCCGGTGAACGATATACATATTTACAATGCAAATTTATTTACAATGCAAAGTCATAAAAAAAACATCCAAGTTTGATGGAAACTTTTTTCCTTTCAAAAGCAGGCACGTAGTGATGTTCAAAACAGTTAAAACCACAGGTTAAAACGCGCGCGCAATCTATATTTGTTGCACTCTATGGACAAGACTGTTTCAATTTTGGCGGGATTTCCCCTGGTTGTTGTACAACGGCAGCTTTAATTGGTCTGTTTTTTTTAGCTGTACTTATTACACTATACATCCTACCTCCTTTTCTCTCCACCGGGGAGAGAAAAAGAAAAGAGATTAATAGTGCAAGAAGTTCAACAGAAAAGAGCGCATCCTATATTTCTTAGAACAAAGAGATATTTTTGCTCACCGTGCCAGGGCGGGGGCGGTTCGTATTTCGTAGTATCAACAAGTCAACAGAAAAATATAGTAGAAGTCGCTAATCAAAAATTTGTGATTCAGGAGGCGGAAGATCGCTATTCGGAATTACGAAAAGGTATCTCTACAACAAGATTTGACGTCTGCCTGGTCTATTGTTAAAAAGCAGAGCTAAAAAAACATGAAACAATTACGTCACGTTGGATTTATGGACATTGCTTTTATCGGAATGTTCTGTATCGTAGTCGTGAAAGCAACAGGTCAAGATGAGATTACACCGACGATATTTCCATTGGACAACGAAACATATAGTATATATATATATTAAATATTTACATTTTGATAATACTTAAAATATTTTTATACATTAAAATTTTTGTATCAAATTTTACTGTATTTAACATAAAACCTTGTGATATGTGCGTGTGTACATATATATATATAATTGTCTACACACACACACACACACACACACACACACACAAATTCATATAGAAATATTTAAACACAAAAATCTATTTTGGATCTATGAAAAATAAGATTTCTGTTTAATTTAATTCAACTTATTCTTATCAGTGGTTTATTAAAAAAAATAATTATAAATCATGCAAAGATTCCTCACTAGTAAATATTTATAAAATGTATAAAATATTGTTTATAATACAAATGCCAAGTGAGTTTTATTTTTTAGATGAATATTTTATAAAAATGAATGATAATGGTTGCAAATGCATTCAATATAATTGTGGATGCTGTCAGCTTTTAATATGGGATGCAGTCTCTTTGGATGGAAAACGTAATTACATAATTATTTATAGTCTATATTATAATAATTGTTTAATATTGATATATTCTACTTTCGATGCTATATTTTTATATATTATAGTTTGCGTAAATGCAAGTTATTTAGAGAAGGATTATGGGATTTCACTCACAGTGACATACAACAACTTTGCAATTATTAACGAGACAATTTCAGGTAATATCTGATTGCACAATTTAAAATGTATATTGTCGATGTCATATCAATAAATAGAATATATATATTTCTAGCTCGTAACCCACCACCTATTTGTTTTGGAGAGGATATTATAGATGCAGTGGATGTTGAAATTTGCTTGCATGTCTATGATATAAACATTGATGGAGACAAGTTTCACGTTTGTTTCGAGATTTATGGAAAAATAATGAAACTCCCTATCACTAAAATAAAATTAGGTTGTCTCCAGACTAAACTGCATGATAAGATGGAGTATATTGAAAACAATTGGTCAAAATTGTTTCTTAAAAAAACGAAAAATGATTTACCCATTGTGACTAGGGTATGAATAATATTTTGATCATGTATACACACACACAACACACAGAGGTCTGTATTCAGAATGCGTTTTTATTAATATAAAAGTGTGCTTTTATCTCCGAAATTCTATAGTATGCGTAACGTAAACTATAGCATGTTAGAGCGCTAATATCGTTGTAAGCGCGTTTTGAATACGACCCAGAATCTCTATGTGACTTAATCCTAATCGATATTGTTGTGGACAGTTTCTTCATTTCTGTTATTAATAATTTATCTACGTTATAATGAATTATTAATAACAGATGTTCTTCACGCAACCTTCCTTTCTAATTTTAAGTTACATATTATTTCTTAGAATTTCGATTTTCAAAATGTGAACGAAATCGTTCAATTACGTTTACTTTAAGAGCAAAACTACATTAATTTAAAATACATCTGACTAGTGAATACTCAATTTAAAAACGAATATCGATTAGGGTTAAGAAATGTAAATTTCTCACTTTACATTGATTTTTTTTTCAAGATGTATCGAAACGATCGAAACAAAACATACCATATATACTTCTTTTATTTTTGTGTCATGTTAGCAATTAGTTTTATTTTTATCTAATGTAATAATGTGAAGCACAGCTATTATTTTGTTTTTTATTATAACGTATGTTTATTGTTTTTGTAATCTTGTAGATTTGTATAGATATTAAATAATTTCATATAAATGTATTACATGTGTTATACTTAATTATATTAACAATTTATGTATATCAAATGTTTTTTATTATGCTGTTATTTCAAATATTTTGCTTAGTTATATGTATAATTATCTCGTATTATAGATATATTCTTAATTCAACATTGCTATCAATAATCTTTTCCACTCGGCGGCGCAATCGTTCTGGAAAAGAAAAAAAGATTTTTTTTCGTATTATCAGTAAAACGAGTTAAGAATTGCAAATGTATATGTTTATTATAGATAAACGTATGCATTACATTTACATGCTTTTGTATTATTGACAATCGTGTTAAATATCTGACTGGGTATTTTTAGTAATGAAAATTATTTTCTCTTCAAGTTCATTAATTCAATAGCGCAATCAGAAGCCGTTTAAAGTCGTCGCTGCAGTCATTCTGTAAATGCAAAAAAAAGAATATAGGAAAATCAAAGCTAAACATTGATTCACAAAGCAAATCGTGATGTTCTTGTATTTATACGTACATACGGCTATTATATAGAGGCATGCATGCGGTCAGAAATAGCATGGACTAATTAATGGAATTAGTATGGTGAAAAACAAATTGCGTTTAAATTAATAATTATAGTTTACTAGAGTATACAATAGCCAATCAATAGATCGATTTTCGATCGATCTTCACAGAGACTCGTGTACAGTCTTGATGTACAGATTTTTTATACATTATTTTGTAACTTATTTTACACACGTATGTAGCATCACTCCGATCAAGTGCAAAACGTCTATAACTCGAGTAAAATCATATTCACCATTAATAGCAAACGAAACGTAAGAAACTAAATTAATCAAAATCTTTGCAGAATACAATGAAGCGCTATATAATTTCCGCGACATTGAAGTATAATTTTCAACAAAAGGGTCTGTTGCACGATTGAAATATTTTCATCCAACAAGGGCAAGCAAGAGTCTCTTGTAGTCGCCTGAACAGTCGTCCTGAAATTTATGGAAAGTTATACGGAATGCTAAGAAATATAGTGTATATGTGAGTTAATAGATTATTTATTATATTATAGTTGTTTATATATTTTATTGTAGTTTAGTGACTGCTGATGCATATAAGTATACAGATGAAAAGGAATTATGTGAATGTGTAATTTAACATTTCGAGATAAAGCATTGTTGTATTAAGTGAATGGAAGCTTAGAATTGTATGAAGCGCTGGAATTAAAGTGGATTTCGAACAAATCTGTGTGAGTCAAAGAAAGAAATTGACTCTGAATTTACTTAAAAAATTATCATTAAAATATTCTGTTTAAATTTGTATTTCTATTATTAATATTATTTTATATTTTTATTTATTGCATTATATTATTATGCTTTTTTTATCTTTTATTAATTTTATTGTTACAAAAATAAAATCAATTGCAGTACAAATAATACACAATAAAGAGAAAAAGCGTAATAGGTAGAATAATAAATAGCGCGAAACTATTTCAGAAGTTAATGTATTTTATACTTACGTCGATAGCTTCCGCAAGAGATTTTCCGTAAAGTCTCTCATAAGAATCCTTAATATCACCCAGATCAATCTCTGATCGCGTCACAATGATGCGTACCAACGTCGAATCGTCCGTGCCCATTCCACGCATAGCTTTGTATAATCTTTCCGCGAAATAAGCAGTCTTATCGGTGGCGCATTTTACTGAAAGAAGACCGTTTTAGAATAATAAAAATTTAAATATATACATGTATATACGAAAAAAGAAAACGAATGCCACAATTAAAAGTAGTGACAAATAATTTACTAAATAAATAATAAATAAATTATAGTATTTAATGATTTCTTACCCACAGCTAAGTAGCCGTCTTCAACAGAACCAGAGAATTCTCGCTTGATAGCGTGCTTCAAGGTGTCTCCGGTGAGGTGCTCGTATTCCTTGAAGATTCGTCGCAATTGTGGAAAACTCTTAGTAATGAGAATTGCATTGAAAGTACTTTCGTCGGTGCCCCACTGTCCCTCACCCGCGGCATGAAGCCTCTCGGCATCCTGACGTGCGGCCTCCTCATCGACGTCTGGACTCTCGTCTCTGCTGGCCTGATTATTAATCAGAGAATAGAGAAAAACTGGTAGAATAGTGCGCGAAGTTGTACATCAATTTCCAATTGTTACTTACGCAAGACAACGATACTAAAAGCCTTTTGAAATAACCGGAGGTATCGCTCTTGAGGTCATCTTCCAACTCTTTGTCGTACACTAGGGAGATAAATTGGTAATATATTTGTAATTTATAAATTGCACGACTTAAAATCAAGCAAAACTACACTGAAAAAAATTAAATATTAATAATTAATATTTGTTTGAATATAACTGAGTAAATATTTATTAAATGTAAATATATATATATATATATATTTTATTAAAAAACCATTAATTTGATTTTTAACTATCATTCTTTTATTAAATAAATATTTACTGTAAATGTAAATGACTTGATATCATTCAAAGAAATATATATTAAGATTTAGTAAATTTTTTCAGTGCAGAAAATGACAAATATAGTTTTTTTAAATGAAATTCGTGTTCTATGCAGAGGATGAAAGGACTGACTACATATATAGAAAGCAAACGGCCAAATCGGTTCCGAAAAAAAAATACGCTGCGTTGAAACTTACGATCCTTGTAGACAGCCGATATCGTTTTGATACCGTAGTTGCTCAGGGATGCAAGGACTTCGATGAGTGCACCCTCGTCGGTGCCCATGCCGGAAATAGCTTCGTGCAACTCCTTGGCATAATATTCGGGAAGAGGTGTCATTAAGGCCAGGATGACTTTCTCGAAGTTTCCGGACAATTCTGATTTCAACTCGGAAATGAGGTCTTTGCCGTACATTGTCTTAAATTTGTCGGCAATTTCTAATCGCTGTACGATGCCGCGATGAGCCAAGACATCCAATATGGCCTGCTCATCAGTTCCAAAACCCTTCATCGCAGTCCGTAATAGAGTGGCATCTGCCTCGGAATCGAAAGGATCAGCCGGATACACGGTGGGCGTGCACTAGAAACGTATTTAATTTTGCATCATTCGATTATCAAT